>NW_025535116.1:0-120108 GCF_020615455.1 Coregonus clupeaformis | reverse complement strand
TCTTTTATGATTTAATTTTCAGGTAGTGTACCTGTGAATTTGACATATCGTCTTCTCTTGTCATCTCTGTCATTCACAGATGCAGTGGCTGGTTCAGTGGTTGGTTTAGTGTGTCTCATTGCTGTAATCTGTGTATTAGTGTTGCTGCTAAAGAGGATAAATGATGCCTCGTCCAGGTAGAGATACAAAATATTACCTTGAAAATGAAAACAGTTACTATGATTTTAATGTGATTTGACTGCCAGTTGTTTACCAGTTGATCTTTAATTTGATGTACAGAAAAGCCCCAGCGTCTGACCCTGAAATCAGTAGGACTCCCACAAAGACACCAACTGAATGGCGAGACTCATTCTAAAGAACCTTTAAGGGTCAATAGGTCCATCAAATCTATTTGTAAGAACCTGAAACATGCTAATGTATTGTAAAAAAATGTGCCACAGGTAAAAAAAATATTTGCTCATGTCAGTATCATTGACATGTTTTATTTATTTCAGGGACACACCAACCTCCAGTCCACCAACCAGGGACACACCAACCTTCACTCCATCACAAATGTGAATATTTGCTACAACTTTTATTTTATTATCTTGATAAAGTGCTTGAAACAGGGGGAGACAGAGAACGCATACGAAAGATTTTAGGATAAATTACAATAACCCTAAAAGCAAAACTGAAACATTTACTTTTTTGTTAGTCTGCCAAGCGCAGGATGCAACCAGCTCAGGAGGCTGTAAAGAGGAAGGTTTCCATCTTCATTCTCTCACTGTCTGCTGTAGTCTCTCTTCTTCAGGAAGAAGCTCTGAAATGATGTACTGTTGTGGTGGTCATAGAGTGGTCATGTTGTCTGCATCATGCAGTCAGCTGCATGTTAGTATTTGTTCCGCTTTGTTACTCATCATGTCACTAATGCACTATATATTCTCTCAACTTGGGAAACTTGGGAAAGATGTGTGTTTCTGTGATCAGAGTGGTCATGTTTATTATGTCAGTGTTTACATCACTGTCTGCCCTTGGGGGCAAAACATTTTAGTGGCCCTCCTCTTGGCGGTAGAGAGAAAAATGTGCAGCTTAAAGTTAATGTCCTGCAAATCAACAGTATGTTGAGACCCCCGACTGACTTCCTAAAACATATGATATATACTGTATATAAAAACATTGTTTTGGTTGGGGGCCCCCTAGTGGCTGCGGGGCTCTAAGCAGCCACTTATGTCACTTACCTCTAGAAACGGCACTGACTGTCTGTTACCACAGATAATATGGTCCTTATCAACACATTGACGTCTTCATTTCTTTTCAGGACCACACCAACCTCCAGTCCATTCCAAATGTGAGTATTTGTACAGCCTTATTTTTATCATCCTGGTAGAGTGCTTGAAACAGAGATGATTGTGAATGTTAAAATGTGTCACAATAACCCCAAAATTCAAAACATAACTCCAAAATGTACTTTTTGTGTTTCAGGTTACACTCCCTCAGCTCCTCAGCCAAGCGTAGGATGCAACAAGCACAAGATGTTGTAGAGAAGTAGGTTTAAGTCCTCTTTTATTTTATTCTCTCAACAAGAAGCTCTGGAATGATGTTCTGTGGTGGTAGTCATGGTGACTGCATACATACAAATGAGTTGCAATTGTTGCATTGCTGCATTGTTGTTATGTTATGTTAATCATGTCACTAATATAGGATACTCCATTCAGTCAATATTTAAATTACCTTCTTTTATACAGAATATCTCTTGAGAGACCAGATGACCTGCAATGTAGAAGGTGAGCTGAAATAATCATAAATAATTACAAAGATGCAGTCAAGTATCTTAAAAAAAAAAAAAATATATATATATATATATATATATATATATATATATATATATATATATCTGTGCCATTCTGTTGTATCTTATTTAGGTAAAGGTCTTGGCATTGATTGATCCCTTATCAAATATCAGTGCTTGTTGCTGGATGTACAGTAGAATGATCACTTTAATGGTATTTTAAACACCTTGGTCAGCTATTTGTTTGTATTAGACCATAGCTGTCAACACTTGACAGTTTTTACTTTTCTATCTTAGGAAACTTTTAGAGGGTTACGAGAACTGAGTGACTACCACACTGTCTAACACACATCTGTGTGGTTCGGAGACCATTTCTATCCATAGGCATTGTGGGTACTGAAAAGTGGACTGAATGGATGACACACATAGATAGGCCTGCTGGTTACTGTATATGTAAATACAGTGTGTATGTAAATATATTTAGCAGTTGGGTAATGATGAAACATGATAAATCCACACTAGACTTGTGTTTTGTTTTATTCTTCACTTTTTTAAATAAATCAATTGTTGTAATATTATAACCTACACAATGTCATCATGTAGACTACTTTCATGGTGTGTGTTATAATATTATAACCTACACAATGTCACCATGTAGACTACTTTCATGGTGTGTGTTATAATATTATAATCTACACAATGTCATCATGTAGACTACTTTCATGGTGTGTGTTATAATGTTATAATCTACACAATGTCATCATGTAGACTACTTTCATGGTGTGTGTTATAATATTATAATCTACACAATGTCATCATGTAGACTACTTTCATGGTGTGTGTTATAATATTACTAACCTACACAATGTCATCATGTAGACTACTTTCATGGTGTGTGTTATAATATTACAATCTACACAATGTCATCATGTAGACTACTTTCATGGTGTGTGTTATAATATTATAACCTACACAATGTCATCATGTAGACTACTTTCATGGTGTGTGTTATAATATTATAACCTACACATGTCACCATGTGGACTACTTTCATGGTGTGTGTTATAATATTATAATCTACACAATGTCATCATGTAGACTACTTTCATGGTGTGTGTTATAATATTATAATCTACACAATGTCATCATGTAGACTACTTTCATGGTGTGTGTTATAATATTATAATCTACACAATGTCATCATGTAGACTACTTTCATGGTGTGTGTTATAATATTATAACCTACACAATGTCATCATGTAGACTACTTTCATGGTGTGTGTGTGTGGTTCTCTTCTTTCTTTATAAATCAAATGCTGTAAGATACACAATATTGTAATGTACTTTGTTTTTGTGTGTATTGTTTTTGTTCTACTTTTATAAATAAAATGTTTAAACAATGTTGTAATGAATGTTGTGACATTGCTTGTTATATGGTGTCATAAATCTGCTTGTGGCAATACTTCAAAAATGAATCGTCTTTGATTCTTCTACCAGTCAAGAGACCAGCCAAAGTTACAAACAATTGCCACTAGGGGTCATCTTAGGGAGAGAGGCAGTAGAGAAACGGTTTTGCTATTTTTGCAGTGCCCATGCAACTGCGCGCCACCGATTGTACACTCGATCCACAGTTGACTAGACAGACTCTCTGACGCCACTCATGAAGAGGCAGAACGCATCACACCCGGTGTGTTCAGGTGAAAGACTTTTGAAACATGGATTTGATATTCAGTGTACCAGATTATGTTTTACACCACACAGATGACTGAATTTCATAATTCTCACTAACTCCATGCACTGCTCAAGGGGTAAGTAGTTGTTATAGCAGTATTCATTTGTTAAAGGGCCCAGTTAAAATAAAGTTGTATTATGTTGTATATTTAATATCAGCTAAATATAAACAAGTTCATGATAACGTTGTCGATATTGCATTCTTTTCTAAAGGTGAGACAAACCTATAGGGTTAGCCTATAGGCCCTACATTTATAATAATCAATGTTAGTATATTTTGGGAGGGGAATTGTATAGCCTACTTATAGAGATAGCTTATTTTTGTAGGCACTAACTCCGCCATGGTTCTTCGGGCAAAGACTGGGAAAATTAATGGAGTTTTTGTAGGGTTTTTTGATAAACGCTGAAAATAAGGTCTGTGGTCTTATACGTTTTGTTCTATGAGATCATCTTCATCAGCTAACATCATTTTTTTGTGATTTTTGAAGCACTTATGTAATAATAAAGAACACATAAAGCATATGAAGGCTTCATAATTCATAAAGGTCATGTTAACTGACTGATATTATCTCATAGAACAAAATGTATAATATCTCCTAAACCTGTGTTAACCTCAGACCTTATTTTCGGTGTTTATTCCAAAAACGTATTCTTTCTCCATTCATGTTCCCCATAGGAAGGGCTGAACGAACCAGAGGTAACTAATTTTCGGTTTTTAGGACTACAAGCTGGCGAGCTCTATAACCTGGAAAAACTCAAACACTTACCTTTGACAGAAATACTGAAATGCAAAAGATGTGTTCCTCCATGATGTGAACACTCACAGGTGTAGTTCCCTTCATCAGATGGTTGTATGTTGGTGATGTGTAGAAACACTCTGTCATCCTCTGGGTCACGAGTGCTGTCTGTACGTTTTGGGTCAGATCGATATGACACTCGACACTCATCACTCTATTTAAATTACATATTGTAGCGACCCGCACAGACAGCTGTGTGTTATGTGTTAGGCTAGTAGATGGTTGTGTTGTACCTACCAGTACCCAGTGTTCGCGGGGTCCGACATGTCAGTCAACCTGCTATCTGCCAATCACGGGAATGCCTGGAATGTTCTGATGCCGGGCATCCTGGCGGTTGGCGGAGTGGCGTGGAGGGGGGTTGGGCAGGGGGATGGAGCATTGGAAGTTAAGACCAGGTTTAGCCTTTGTTCTCTCTCTTTACGTCTGGGCTTCACAAGAGAAGGTCACGATTGGCTTGTGGGTTATATTTCATTTATTTGGCGTGGGCTACGGCCAAACAGTAGTCTGTGTAAAGTTGGTTTAATAAACCGTCCATTCGTAAACTCAATCCTCTGTCTGGACAGTTGCTCTTTTATGATCTAGTCGGGTCATTACATTGGTGTCAGAAGTAAAAACGTTGATAAAAGTTAGCCAGCTAGCTAGCTAGCTGACTTCTGTGGCTAGCTACCGTAGGTGAGAACGGGGGTTGAAGATGCTTCGAGGGAATCCGAAAGTGAAGGTGGAGGTAGGGGACGATTATGGCCAAGGTGGCCGAGGTGCGTGTGCATGGACGTCGGGGGTTCTGGCTGAGGAGATCGCCAGGGCATCGGAGCCCAGAGGCCGCTTGAGGGAGGACGTTAGAGTGATGGCGGCTGAAGCGGGCATGAGTGCTTCGTCGACTGTGTTTCGCGCGGATTCTGGTGGGCGGACCGAAGGGGTGACGTCGACGCGGCAGGACGAGGAATCTGGGGCTCAGGATGTAAACAAACATGGCGGCGCCCAGTTCCCGGCTGCGTCGTATCCGTTAAGACCCCAAGTATTCCGGTAAGGCGGATTGGGAAGCTTTTCATGCTCAGTTTGAACTGTTAGCTCATTTTAGGGGGTGGTCGGATGAAGATAGGGCACTGCAGTTGGCTTTATGCCTCACGGATGAAGCTCTGGCCTGTTTGATATTGATTAGCCCCGAGGACAGACGTGATTATGGTGCTTTAGTGGGAGCACTGAGGAGGCGCTATGGACAGTGTGTACAGCCCGGGCTACTGCGCTCCGAACTGAGTAATAGACGCAGGCAGCCTGGAGAGCCTCTACGGGTGCTAGCTAATGACATTGAGAGCCTCTCTCGGCGGGCATATGCTCACATGCCCCCCTCTGTGCAGAGCGAGCTAGCACGGGACCAGTTCATACAGGCGCTCTCTCCTACGGAGCTGCGCATACAGACCCAGCTGGCTCATCCTGAGTCATTGCAGGTAGCCTTGGAGATGGCTTTGGAGAGGGAGCTGGTGTGGGCTGGGGCTTCAGCTGGGGCGTTGGTGGGGGTGCAGGGAGACAGACCCTCTGTGCGAGCTGGGGGCAGAGCAGCCCGGAGCCGGAAAAGCCTGCATGGGTGGCTGAATGACAGAACTCATTCGTGCTGTGTCGCTACAGGCGGCACGAAACACATGCCCTGGTCCCAGGGTCTGCTGGGGTTGTGGCCAGCCAGGCCATCTGCGCCCGAGATTGCCCCATGTCCCCAGAGCTCAGGGAAACGGCTCGGGGTCCGCATAGACCGGGTAGTGCGGACCCCTGGCTTTCTATCCCAACCACCATCTTCTTCAGGAGGAGCCCACCGGCACAGACGGGGAAGCAAGGCTCCACTTCCCCAGAAGCAGACGAGGGCAAGCGGATGGAGCCTGTTGTTGTGGTGGGCCGGACCTGTGTTGGGGACTTTTGTCATGTCCCTGTCACTGTGGAGGGGTGCCCTGCTCCGCCCCTGGTGGACACTGGGTCCACAGTAACCCTGGTGAGGCCAGATATTGTGCCAGGTTGGACTCAGTGTGAGCCTACAACTGTGCAGCTCCGCACAGTCACAGGTGAGCTGGCACCCATGAAAGGAAGGGAATAATGACTCTGACAGTAGGGGGCAGGACTGTGCGTCATCCTGTGTGGGTGGCGGCTGTGCAGGACCCTTGTATCCTGGGGTTGGACTTTCTTAGGAGCACAGGCTGCCAGTTAGACCTAAATAGGGGCACACTGAGCTTCCAGGGAGGGCCGGAGGTCACCATGGCCCCCTAATGTCACATTCACTCAACCCAACAAACCCTTTACTCCAACAGTTAAAGCAGCAGAGACTCATGGCTGCCCCCCTCCCCCACATCTGGGTGTGACTTTTCCCCCAGCCCCCCCTGTCACCTACGGCGTTGTGTTACATTCCCCCAGCTACCTCCACGACACAGCCCTCTGTGAGCCCGGGCCGCGCCCCCCAGCCCAGCTACCCCCAGATGGGAGGGGAGAGGACACTGTCTGCAGTGAGGAGATATGGGGAGGAACTGTGTTAGTCTTGACCCCGAGCAGCAGGAACGGTTGAGGCAGTTGCTGTTTGAATTCAGAGACAGCTTTGCGCTGAGTGAGGAAGAGGTGGGTTAGACTCATCTGGTGCAGCATGAGATCGACACAGGTGATGCTCGACCTATCAAGATGCGTCCCCGCCGTATCCCGGGCTGGCACGCCAGGAGGCGGCAGACAAGGCTGTGTTGGAGATGCAGCGGGCAGACTTCATTGAGCCCTCAGACAGCCCCTGGGCGGCGCCAGTCGTCATGGTTCCGAAGAAGGGGGCAAGCTGAGGTTCTGTGCGGACTACAGGCGGCTGAATGAGGTAACCAGGAAGGACTCATACCCCATACCACGTATCGATGAGTCGCTGGACCTGGTTAGGGGGTCCTCCTGGTTCTCCTCACTAGACCTCCGCAGTGGCTACTGGCAGGTGCCCCTCTCCCCAGAGGCCAGAGCCAAAACTGCGTTCTCCACTAACAGAGGACACTGGCAGTTCAAGGTCCTGTGCTTTGGCCTGTGCAACGCTCCAGCTACTTTTGAGCGTTTGATGGACAGGGTGCTGGATGGCATCCCCCGACAGCAGTGTCTGGTATACCTCGATGACATCCTGGCCCATGGCAGCTCCTTCCAGTCAGCCCTGGGGCGCTACGGTGTGCTGGAGAGGGTGGCTGCCGCAGGTCTGAAGCTCCACCCCGAGAAGTGCCACTTCATGAGGAGAGGTGTCCTTCTTGGGCCACCGAGTGGGGAAGGAGGGGATCAGCACCATGGAGGACAAGGTAGCGGCTGTCAGAGACTGGCCCACCCCCCACCGACCAGCGTCAGCTGAAGAGCTTCCTGGGCCTGGCCTCGTACTACAGGAGGTTTGTACGGGGCTTCTCAAGTGTTGCTGCTCCACTGAACCGCCTGCTGCCGAAGGACAAGGCTTTCACTTGGACAGTGGAGTGTGAGGAGGCGTTCAACACCCTCAAACGTGCACTGATCGAGGCCCTCGTGCTCGCCCCCGACCTCACATTGCCCTTTATCCTGGACACAGACGCGAGCAATGTGGGCATGGGTGGGGTGCTGGCCCAGGTGGGGCCAGAGGGGGAGATGAGCGGTGGCGTACTTCAGCAAAACATTTGACAAACATGAGCGCCGCTACTGTGTCACCGCGGGAGCTCTTGGCTGTTGTGGCTTCTGTCAAACACTTCAAGTACTACCTGGGTGGTCTGCCCTTTACTGTAAGGACTGACCACTCTGCTCTCCAGTGGCTCATGTCTTTCAGAGAGCCAGAGGGGCAGGTGGCACGCTGGTTGGAGGAGCTTCAGCCGTATGACTTCACGGTGGTGCACAGGGCAGGGGCACGCCACTCCAACGCCCGACGCCATGTCCCGTCGGGCCCTGTACTGCAGACGGCTGCCGCCACTGTGAACGGAGAGAGGGACGGGAGAGAGAGCTGTGTGCAGAGGAGGGGGTCTGTGCCACAGTGTGTCGAGCGAGCGGGCCTGTCTGCTGTGAGCTGCAGACTGTCGACGTGGCTGAATGGGGGCAGCAGCAGGGACGGGACACAGACCTACAGCCAGTGCTACAGTGGGTAGAGGCGCAGGTGAGGCCACCATGGGAAGAGGTGACAGCGCTCTCACTCGCGACCAAAGGGTTGTGGTCAAAGTTTGAGCGACTGCGGCTGGCTGATGGCGTGTTACAGCGGGCATGGAAGGAGTCAGCTACGGGGAGGAGAGGTGGCAGGTGGTGGTCCCAAAAGCATTGCGGGAGGCTGTGCTCCAGAGTACTCATGGGGGGTGGGGACTGGACACTTTGGGGTCACAAAACACTGCGCCGCCTCCGTCAGGGCTTTACTGGGGGCAGCACAAGAGGGATGTGGAAGACTTTTGCCAGCCGCTGTGACAACTGCACAGCAAGAAAGGGCCCCCCAGGCCGCTCTCATGCTCAGCTCCAACAGTTCCCAGTGGGGGCTCCCATGGAGAGGGTGGGAGTGGATGTAGTTGGGCCGTTCCCCACCACAGACAGTGGAAACCGCTAGGTGCTCACGGCCATGGACTATTTCACAAAATGGCCCGAGGCCTATGCTCTGCCTGACCAGGAGGCAGAGACCATCGTCGACGCCCTGACAGCGGGGATGTTCAGCAGGTTTGGAGCTGCAGAGTCCATCCACAGCGACCAGGGCAGAAACTTTGAGTCCCGTGTGTTCGCCACCATGTGTGAGAGGCTGGGTATGCACAAGACCCGCACTACTCCTCTCCATCCTCAAAGTGATGGCCTTGTGGAGCGCTTCAACAAAACGCTTGGACAGCAGCTGGCCATCGTCTCTTCCAAACACCAGCGTGACTGGGACAAGCACCTGCCTATGGTCCTCATGGCATGCCGCTCCGCTGTCCAAGACTCCACCTCCTGCACGCCTGCCCTCCTCATGCTGGGGAGAGAGATCCGTACCCCTGCGGAGATGGCGTTTAGTCGGCCCCTGGATAGCCCTCATGTTTCCCCGGGGCCGGAGTATGCCCGGAGACTCCAGGACCGCCTGGAGACAGCCCACACCTTCGCCAGAGAGCAGCTGCTGAATGCAGGTGTGAGGCAGAAGAGGAACTATGACGTGCACACCCGGGGAAGGCACTTTGTGGCTGGGGAGCTGGTCTGGGTCTACAGGCCGCTAAGGAAAAAGGCAGATGCCCCAAGTTGGACAGTCACTGGGTGGGACCCTGCAGTGTCCTGGAGAGGGTAGGGGAGGTTGTTTCACCGGGTGCAGCTTCCTCCCAGGGGGAGAAAGGTGACACTGCACCGGGACAGGTTAGCCCCATATAGAGGGCCTCTTCTCCCCAAACCCCAGGAACCCCCCACAATTTCCCTCTCTGGCAATGACATTCTCCAGGCACCCAACCCCAGGTGCCGCAGACAAGGCTCCAGACAGCCCACTCCCCTGTGTCACCGCGTGGTTCCCCAGAGCCACGGACTGTATTACCCGGTTCCCGCTTCTTGTCCCCCATGTCCTTGCCTTCATCCCTGGTTCCCAGAGGGGCACTCTGCGGCCATCACAGCCACGCAGGCAAAGGAGACCTCCGGGTCGCTTCAGAGACTTTGTTTGTTCCCTCGGGAACGAGGGACTTTGTGGTGGGGGGGCTGTGTAGCGACCCGCACAGACAGCTGTGTGTTATGTGTTAGGCTAGTAGATGGTTGTGTTGTACCTACCAGTACCCAGTGTTCGCGGGGTCCGATATGTCAGTCAACCTGCTATCTGCCAATCACGGGAATGCCTGGAATGTTCTGATGCCGGGCATCCTGGCGGTTAGGCGGAGTGGCGTGGAGGGGGTTGGGCAGGGGATGGAGCATTGGAAGTTAAGACCAGGTTTAGCTTTTGTTCTCTCTCTTTACGTCTGGGCTTCACAAGAGAAGGTCACGATTGGCTTGTGGGTTATCTTTCATTTATTTGGCGTGGGCTACGGCCAAACAGTAGCCTGTGTAAAGTTGGTTTAATAAACCGTCCATTCGTAAACTCAATCCTCTGTCTGGACAGTTGTTCTTTTATGATCTAGTCGGGTCATTACAATATAATTTGCGTAATATAATTAAGTGTTTGGTTTTGGCAGATGAGAGTGATATCTGCTCCTCATGTTCACAATGTTTTCACTTGAGTCTCTGCAAACAGGAAGGGAAGTGGATTGTGAGAGTGTTTTTTCACAGGAAAGGTTTGATTGAGCATTAGTAGCTATAGTGAAGTGAAAAGGAAAGTTTATTCTTATTTACTAACTGCATTAAAACTGTAGTGAACAATTTGGTTACACTTTACAATACAGTGTCCTTATTACAGTGTAGGCATAACTCCTGTAAGTACAGTGTAACAAGTACTGTCATTACTCATTGTTACCCTGTACTTAGGGTTAGGGTACAAATTAAATAGATCATGTAATATATCTCTCTTACCTTCAACAGCTGTGAATAGACCCCACACCACCAGAAGCAGAGCAAGTCTGGATACACTTCCACACATACTGACCAACTGCAGAACCAAACGTTGACCATCACTGCCTGCTCATATGGACTACAGATATGATGCATTTACTCAGTAGAGGAACACAAAACTTAAGCAAACCAAAGTGATGCTCCTTTGACTGGGTCCTCTTGCACAGGGGATTCTGAGAAAGATAAAATATATGTTCAGCTCAACAAATATTGTCTTGAAACAAATGAGTTTGTTTAATTCTATCAGCTGTAACATTTCACACTAGTTATTTTAGAGGCGTCTTCAGTGGACTAAGCAGTAGTTTGTAAATGTAGCACGCTGGGGTCTCTGTTGAGTACATTTGAGGGATGAATGTAGCACATGGAGATGTGTGAAAAATCCTCCTCAGCAGGGTTATTGTGGGGTCAATTCCATTTAAAATCCAGATCAATTCATAAAGTAAACAAATTCCAATTCTAAATGTTCCTAATTGCAAGGCATTGAAGATAATTGGAATTGGAATTTCAGTGTACTTCCTGAACTGACTGGAATTTAATTGGAATTGACCTCAACCCTGCGCCTCAGTTTTAATTGTCCCGTTTTTCGTTTCCTCATTAACTTTTGAGGTGGCGCGATCAGCTAAGATGCTTGAGGGAGGACGGTCACGTGTGCTAACAAGGCAGAGGTCCCGAGTTCGTGCCAGGTATGGGTCAGATGGGAGGGAAGCAGTACTCGCTAAACAAGCAGTATGCCGTCCTTTACGTAAACAAACAAAAACATTCCGAGTAGATAAAGATGTGACTGAAAGTCATGTTAAATATCATATTGGATGAGATCTATCCTGCTGAATAAACTCTGATGTTGTATTATTGCGCTATCACTATGCTTGTGATGTTATCTTTCTCGCTCAGTTTATGTGGCGGGGCTCCCACTGGGCTGAAACACAAACTCCAGATTGTGGCTTTATCAAGACAGTAGCACCCCCTACTGTTTACTTATTGAAAGACCAAAGAGAAGAGTGGAGTGTAGATCATGTTCACTTCTCTTACAAAATATCAAATCAAATCAAACCACATGCGCCCAATACTACAGATGTAGACCTCACCGTGTAATGCTTACTTACGAGCCCTTAATCAACAATGCAGAGTTATAAAAAAGTAAGTAAGAAAAATGTGCTTGGAAAAATTGTAACAATAAAATAACAATAACGAGGATATATACAAGGGGTACCAGTACCAAGTCAATGTGCAGGGGTACTTATTTTCTGTGTCTGCAATACTTGATCCTTCAATTATTTCACCTCAACCCATTTCAAAATGATAGCAAGTGTTGCATTTTTTTGAGGCAAGGTTTATTGGGTCTTGTGGTGATAAAAGTGATAAAATAATAGATGAAGTGGTGGAAAAAGTACTCAATTGACATACTTGAGTCAAAGTAAATATACCTTAATAAAAAATGGCTCAAGTAAAAGTTAAAAGTCACCCAGTAAAATACTAGTCTAAAAGTATCTGGTTTTAAATGTACTTAAGTACAGTGGTGGAAAATGTACTCAGTGTTCATACTTGAGTAAAAGTACAAAGTAAAAGTAAATGCTATACATCAAATTCCTTATATTAAGCAAACCAGATGGCACAATGTTCTTGTTTTAAAAATTTACTGACAGACAGGGGCACACTCCAACACTCAGACATCATTTACAAACGCAGTATTTGTGTTTAGTGAGTCCGCCAGATCAGAGGCAGTAGGGATGACAAAACGTTATATAGATAGGTGCTTGAATTGGACCATATTGCTGTCCTGCCTGAGCATTCAAAATATAAAGTGTACTTTTGGGTGTCAGGGAAAATGTAGTGGAGTAAAAGTAAAAGTAGTCAAAAATATAAATAGTAAAATACAGATACCCCAAAAAATTCCTTAAGTAGTACTTTAAAGCATTTTTCCTTAAGTACTTTACACCACCCCCATTTACTACTAATCATTAGTCTTTTTGCGGTTCCTAATCTAAAGTGAGTGCTATTTATACTTTATAAATACTTATAAATGTTTTCAGTTACCAGTGTAATTTCTCACAAAAAGATGGGCTGGCCATTGGTAGACATTCTTTCAGTACCTGGTAATAGAACAAGCACACAACACAGGATGTTTAAGGAAATATATATTTACATGTGTGAATAACTAGCTTACTAACATTTATGTGGGAGTAATGATTAATAAAAGGTGAGCAAAAGGTTTGTAAATACCTTATAAAGGCCTTATAAATGGTTTATTATGGACCCTTCAAATAAAGTGTTACCCTAGGAGGATGCTGGGCCCAGCACAGGCAGTGTGGTCCCCTGGTCTTCTGGTCCCAGTGATGCTAGGCTTAGCAGCACAGACAGCTCAGCTGCTGCTGCAGCAATTAAGGGGAGTGGACGACAACGCACTGTGTGACCCATCCAGAACCAAGACACCCTCCGTGGGGATAGAAAAGAACGATATGCAAGTGAGTCTAGCACAAGACCCAGAAACAGAATGCGCTGAGATGGAGTCAGACAGCTATTTTTCTGGTTTCTTATGAAGCCTAGAGACTGAATACCGGACAGTAGCATTGATGTGTGTAACTGCTTGCTCCCTCAAATCTGCTGCCACCAGCCAATCAGCTGTAAAAGCCGGCGGCTCGTGAGCATTCTGAATTTGTAGTCTCTGACGTGCTTGCTGAGGGCACGTATGTCTAGAATGGGACGCAAAGTCCCGTCGCCTTTTCGGAACCAGGAAATACCAGCTGTACCAACCGTCCTGGATCTTCGACATAGGAACCATTCTGATTGCCTGCTTCTGGAGACGGGAGGATATTTCCTCCCTCAAAACGGGCATGAAAAGCATTGAGCTGGAGACAGACAGCTCATGTTCGGGTTCATACGAATCACAGAGACCATGTGTGGGATAATAACCCTGCTCATTCCCTCAACTTCGCTACCAACAACCACTTGCGGGCATAGGGGGCTCCGGCAACGGCTGGCGTAGTACCCCGTTTGAACTGTAGCCAAACATAGGGGCACTGTTGCCACAGTAACGTTTTTGTGGAGGGGTGCATTGGTCGCACAGACCCGTGCCAAGGCCCCTCGCTCTGGGGGTTACCCGATTCCAGAAATTGGAAATAGGAATTGGGTTGCCATAACGACGGGGGAAAGCTAGGAAGTTTAGCATGATAGCCGACGTTAGCCAGGAGGCTTTTTAGTGTAATTGAGACTAGCTAGCCTCTTTGACCGCAGTATGGTCCGTTTAGAATAACCAAACAACTTAACACTACGTACACTAAACAAGAAAGCTAACCAAGCAACTCCACCGTGGGGAAGCGGGAATAGCTAGTAATAGCTAGTTCGCCTTTGCGAGTTAGTCAACATGTCTAGCACGCTATGCAAAAGGCTAGCCCGGTCTCAAAAGTCTACGTATGACCGGATCACAGAGCTGGGACCGGACCCTTCATCAACAAGTCTAGGAAGAAAGGCAATCGGTGCTTGCCCGAGACAGGCGCATACACAACGCCCAGGCAGACAAGACATTTGCTTCGACCAAAGACCCGATCCATCTCTGCATCCCGCCACTTGGACACAGCCAAGGTATCCGCACGAGGGAGAGGAAGTCACTATTGGAAACACCAAGGCCCCTCAAGAATGCTACGATTGTCAAGAGAACCTGTGCCCATTACTAGGGAAACAGTGCCCGCTGCGGGCAAGCCACTTTTACCAGCACCGTCCCCTAGTCCCGCACACAAACTGATTTGAGTGAGGGCAGCCAGAGCATGTACAGAGCCGAGACATACAAGGTTGCGACCCCGAACCCGGCTTCGTAGCCTTTTTTCGTTGCAATTGCGTTAGCCATCTTACTCATTGCTACAGCCAGGCCAAGCAATCCGAAGAATAACTTAGTGGTTTGTAGTTAACCAGGAGAACAAATCCAAACTCCAGCACACAATGTCCAGGGCGTGAGCGCGCTCTACCACAAAGGGACAGTTTAGTTGGTGCAGAAGGGACATTCTGAACTTTGAAGGCCGAGCCTAGGCGCTATGACGACAAGAGATTGACTTGACTTTACTTAATGGATCCCCAAGATTTACTCAACCAAACACACCATAAGTCAATTTTTTTCATCACTTTTACTTTTCAAGACCTCATACACCTTACATCAATATAAGTGCAACACGTCTACTATCATTTTGAAATGGATTGAGGTGAAATAAATGAAGGATCAAATATTCAGACAATATTTCCTAAGAGAAGTGAACATTATCTATAATACGTTCCACTCTTCTCTTTGGTCTTTCAATAAGTAAACGGCAGGTGGTGCTGCTGTCTTCATATAGCCACAATCTGGAGTTTGTGTTTTAGCCCAGTGATAGCCACATTAGCTCAGGGATGGGGATGGAGATAGGTGACATTACAAGCATGGATACTGCAATAATACAAAAACAATGAATATATTTGCGGTCAAAACTACAAATGTGTACACATTGGCCGTTTCATTGTTGATTGAAACTAACCAATACCTGCATCTGTTCTACGCTTGATAAAAAGCACCCTATAGCCATATGGTGGTGCAGAATCTATCATTGTTTGTGTCTAAAGAAGGAAGTGGACCTGTTGATGTGTCTGTGGTTGATCAAAAGACCTCTCTGTGGTGAGTGCTTTACAAAGACCTCAGTCACAAAGACCAAGATGCACTAGCATGATTAAGACAGGTAGAAGCTAGAAAACAGCAAGCTCTCAAGGTCCATTATAACTAGGTCAACCCAGTCAAAGGAGGGTCACTTTAGTTTGCATACGTTTTATTTTGTTCCTCTACTGAGTGAATAACGTTGCATTGACGTCATATCTGTAGTCAGTCTGATCAGGTAGTGTTGGGTCAACGTTTGGTTCTGCAGTTGGTCAGTATGTGTGGAAGTGTATCCAGACTTGCTCTGCTTCTGGTGCTGTGGGCTCTATTCACAGCTGTTGAAGGTAAGAGATATATTACATGATCTATTTAATTTGTACCCTAACCCTAAGTACAGGGTAACAATGAGTAATGACAGTACTTGTTACAATGTACTTACAGGAGTTAGGCCTACACTGTAATAAGGACACTGTATTGTAAAGTGTAACCAAATTGTTCACTACAGTTTTAATGCAGTTAGTCAATAAAATAAACGTTCCTTTTTACTTCACTACCAGTAGCTACTCATACTCTTGATATTTGTATTTATTTATCACAAACAACAACACAAAAACAAAATGTCAACTATACAAAACATTCTCTAAGATGGTCAACATAACATTTCCAAATTCTGTCAAATATGTCTGGTTTATGTTTGATTTTCTAAGTCTAATGGGATGTAGCTAGATAGTTCAATCCTCCAGTTAGTTATTGAGGGTGGGTACGGGGCTTTCCAGTTGATGGCTTTTACATTTCTTTGCAGCAATTAGACCTAGATTACAAAACCTTCTCTGATATTGATCACCAATATTTACATTTCCCAACAAACATAATCGTGGAGATGAATGGATATGAATTGCTAGACCCAATGAATTGATAGCACATACATTATCCCAAAATGGTGTCAGTTTGTCACAGGACCACAGCATATGTAATAGGGTTCCTTTATGCTTTTTGCATCTCTAACAGAGATGTGACATTTCTGGGTCGTACATGCATTCTGGCAGGGAGTGTAGTAAGTCCTATAAATTATCTTAAATTGCAGTAGTTCATGTCTTAAGTTGTAGGAGCAGATATGAACATTTTCATATATTCTCATCAAGTTCTTCATTTAGATCTGTTTCCCATTTGTTCCTTATAGGTTCTGAGTCATCAGGTAGAATTTCAATCAACCCTTGATATAACTTGGCAATCAACTTCTTTGGCGTAGCAGCTACTTTCAGCATTTTTCTATGCTAGATGCCTTAGGTTCATCCAGATTTTGTTGAAGCGATTGAATATGATTTCTGAGTTGTGAGAACTTAAAGAAATCGGCCCTTGGATAATGTAATTGATTGAATGACAGTAGAGATCCATCATAGTAAACATGTTCAAAATTCATGATGCCACTTTGGGAGCAGGACTTAAAGGTGTCATCATTAAATGCTGGATTTAAGGTGGGGTTATTCCAAATGTGTGCCTGGCAATATTGGTTCTTTCCACCTCATGAATTTATATTGCCCCAAATACGAATGGAATTGAGACTCATTGCATTGTCTGTTTTTTCCTTCAATGCCTTGGACCCGAAGTAGTGAATATATTTTAGATCATCATACGGTTTTACATTTGTGGCTTCGATACTCTTCCATGCCACAAGGATATTTTGCTGTCTATTGTATTAGTGAACACAGTTGTGCAGCCCAGTAATACATCTTCATATGAGGTAGTCCAAGACCTCCAGCTTTATAGGGAAGTGAAAACAGATCAATTTGGCTCTCAAGGTCTTTCCATTCCAAATAAAGTTGGAGAGCAGGCCATTTATTTTATTTAAAAGGTTGGATGGAATTGAAACGGGCAAGGCCTGGAATAAATACATCAACCTTGGTAATATAATCATTTTAAATATGTTGACCCTACCTAACATAGAGATAGGGAGAGATCTCCATCTCTGAACATCAGAATCAATCATATCTATTAAAGGAGAGTAATTGATTGTATATACCTCCTCCAGACTGCATGGTATCAGTACACCCAGGTATTTCATACGTATCTTTGCCCATTTCACTGTTCTGTATTAACAATGGATCATTCTCTTTCCTTTGAAGGAGGGTGATTGTAGCCAAACATAGTGACTGGGGAAGTTTATTTTTCTCTAGAGCTGCTGTGAGCATAAGTAACATAAGCTTTAGTAATTTGGGATGAAAGTGTCTATAAAATTCCACTGGGAATCTATCAATACTAGGAGATTTCCCAATCTGTAAATTATTGATTGCCTCCAACAGTTCACCAGGGGTAATATTTCTATCCATATTCATTTTCTCTGGTTCACTCATAATTGGTCAAATGGCCTTATTAAGGACATTGTCTATATATTTCTTTGAACTTTTGTTTTTGGATTGATACAGTTTGTGATAAAATATTTTAAAGACTGAGTTAATTTCAGAAGGATCTATTGTTATGCTACCATCTGGGGTTTCAATGCTATGGATGGTTCATTCCTCTTCCTCTTTCTTAATTTGCCAAGCAAGCATTTCCCTGCACTTTCACCTCGCTAACATATTGTTGCTTGGATTTCATGGCAGCAATCTCTGCAGAGGGTGTGTTTATTGTGTTATATTCAAGCTTCAAAGTGTTCAACTGTTAAAGGGTGTCAACATTTCTATCTAAACTGTGTTTTCTTTCTAAGTCGTGGATTTTCTGTTCTAGTATTTCTAATTCTTTATGGGTCTTCTTTTTCTTCTGTGAAGAGTAAGACATGATACAACCTCTCATGTATGATTTAAGAGCTTCCCAGACAACAGTTGGGCATACTTCATTGTCTACATTGATTTCCAAAAACATGTCTATCTGTGTGTTGCGAAATGAGGTAAACTCCTTATCTCCAAGAAACATTGTGTTGGATCGCTAGGTCTTTGCTTTTGGCATAGGAGGTTTGACCTTAAACGTGAAAGAAAATGGGCTATTGTCCGTAATTATTCTAGGAAGGTATTTACATTCAGAAACACAGTCAATTAAAGCAAAGTTTACAATAAAAAAGTAAATGATTGAATATGAGTTTTGGACGTGTGAGTAATAGGAGTATTGTCTTTCAGTTGGATGTTTATATCTCCACAGTTCACACAGACCATCTCTTTGATGTTGTGGTTTAATACCTTAGACATGTTAGGAAGACCATATAGTTTAGTCGATGACTTGTCTAGAGTTACATCCCGTACACAGTTAAACCCCCCCCCCCCATTTAATATTACCTTTACGTTGAGATAGTTTTAGTATAAGTTCATTAATGAACTTTGGGTCGTCATCATTTGGGCAATAACAGCTCAGTAAAGTTACTTTTTCTTGTGCCAGGTTTCCTTTTACCATTAAGAAACGTCATTTTGGGTCTGTAGTAATTTCTGTAGACTGAAATGGGACTTTTTTATCAATGAGAATTGAAAGTACTACTCATGCTCAATCAAACTGATCTCATTAAACAATATACTCACAATCTGTTTCCCTTCGTGTTTACAGTAACTCGAGAGAAAACATTGGAGACCGGAGGAGCAGATGCCACTCTTCTCTGCCCAAACCAAACAATCACTAACATCAGTATTGTAGTATGTAAAAAAAATAGAATGATGAGTGAGGGTAATGAGTGTAGAGTCTCACAAGACTTTGAGAAAGATCAAACCAACAGCACTTGTGACCCCAGAGTCACACTACAGATAGAGAATAACAGAGTGTTTCTACACATCACCAACATACAACCATCTGATGAAGGGAACTACACCTGTGATTGTACATATGACTGGGAAGGCAATGCTGAAATAAACATACATATTTCTGTCAATGGTAAGTGTTTAATCATTTTAAATGAACTTCAGCATAATGTTATTACCACATATTTAGTGGAATGCACGTCATGTGCAAAAGTACCTTCAATATGTAATATGTATTTAGCTTACCTTTATGTTCTGTGAGTGTTTTGTTGTCTTGTTTTTTAACGTCTGTCATAGAAGTTACATCTGACAGAACTGAGAGAATCTCTGTAGTCACAATATTGGATTTTCTCATCAATACATGTAATAATGTCTTAAAATGGAGACTGTGGACAACACAATGACTTCATGTAAATGAACAAGATGGCGGAAGAGACACATATAAGATCATAATATATATTTTTCCTTTCTCAGGAACCCAAGTGCAAGAGGCCACAGACAACAGTCTCTTCTATTTTGGGATGATAACAGGCGTTGCAGCATGTGTCGCTGTCCTGGTGTTTGGTGGCATAATCATGAGGAAAATTCATCTCAGGTAAGATAATATAAAAAAGAGTTGCTGTCATGACTATTTGTCAGCTTTTTGGTATTTGAATAATTACTTGGAAGCACTGTAGTAAAAATGGTGCATTCAGAGTACTGAATTGGTGTCTAAGAAATACATGCAATGCTCTGAGTTCAGGTGGGCCTTCACTCTTCAGCAAACAAAGGAAAGGAGGGGTGCTCAACAACAATGACGAAAAGCATGAAAAGGGCTGACCAGGAAAAACATCCAAAAGGACTAATTCCAGGCAGAAAGGAGTTGGAGCACTCAACAAGAAAGGGAGAAATTGATTGATTTTAGCTCACTTTAATCCATTGGATAGGATGAGAACTTGTGACTGTTCAGTGCTCCAACTCCTTTCTGCCTCGAATTAGTCCGTTTGGAAGTTGTTCTATATAAGCCCTTCACATGCAATGCTATATATCCTACTGAGACATTTTTAAATACCTAAACACCATGTATAACACACAGGCTACTTGACATACTTTAAGTCTGACTCGATTCGTTTTGTACTGATCACTACCCAATAGGCAACATTTTGAATCAATGTTGTTTACACTTAATTTCAACAAAAAAATGTAATGTGATGACAACGTGGGACTGATTGGATTTGCAAAAAGTAATCAATCTAAGGAATTTCGTATTTTTTTCACCCTACTTTTAACCTAAATCCAATAACATGGTGAAATGTTTTGCTGAATTCATGTTGCATCACGTTAGTTGACAACTCAACCAAAATGTAAATCGAAACTAGGCTAGATGTTCAACTGATATGTGACCAGTGAGTACTTTCCAAAAACTGCACTTTGTTGTGGCTTCTCACTTCTCATTTCCTGTCAAAAACAAGTGTGGTGAAAAAAACACATACACTGCACACAATCATTTTGCTCTGAAAAATGTGCTGTGTAAAACATGTTTCATTTGGTGCTATGTTAATTCAATCTTGTTATTATTTGCTCAACAGGAGAACACAGCTACAAGTGTCTGGAACCGTCAACGAGGTGCCACAACACTACTTGCTGTTGCCTGTTAGTCAGATGAAGGCATCTGGGTCCTCATTTATAACTGTTGCGTACATTTCACACAAAATATCTGCCTGCGCCATTTCTGAAAAGACTGCACACGTACAAAAATATTGAGATTTATAAACTAGGCGAATGCCATACATACGCATGTTTCCCGTTATAAATCAGACCCATCCTGAACCTGTTCGCACATGAACGAGCATTACAATCCGCCTGAAAAACGACCATCATTTACCTTTTATGTTGACAATAACGCCCGTTTTAGCTGTGTACTGGAAGTATTGGAATTAAACCGTGGCAGTTTCTAAATAGCAATGGCGAGCTTTATCAAATGTCTCTGGCAGAATGTTGTAAACGTTTACAGTGACATTTGCTGTATCTGACCATTTCTGAAAGAAAAAAAACCATTGCAAATTGTTGTGAACATGTAAACAGATTGTTTGAATTCAATAATGTTTTGCATTAACTTTTTAATATGCTGCACTGCCCGTGAATTCTGAAATATTGTCTATTCGGAAAGAAATGACAACTACAGTATACGCCTGCTTACAGTGGTAGCCTACACACTTCAATACAAAAAATCAACTGTCTGTTCTTCTGTTAAATTCAACTGTTATAAACCGCGCTTCCTTTCAGTTGCATAGAGCAACAACTTGATATTATAGCCTCATAGGCACAAGTAAATGGTAATTTATGTTATGGCTACTTTAGGAATATGAACTCATCATGGCCAAAAAAGGTAAGGAATCTATTCTACAATGGTTATGATACATGTATTATGTTTATAAATTAAATATTGTCTACTTCGAGAAATTTGACAGTGCAGTATTCAGACAAACGTCAATGGAAAAGGTGAACCGAAAAGGTGAACCGTCTGTCCTACTGTTAAACTGCACTTCGGATCGGATCGCATAGAGCAAAATAGTTGAAATAGCTTATCTATTTACTACTGTGAAGTGGGTCTAATTACATTTATGTTTTAGTCATTTAGCAGACGCTCTTATCCAGAGCGACTTACCGTAGTGAGTGCATACATTTTCATACTGGTCCCCCGTGGGAATCGAACCCACAACCCTACCAACTGAGCTACACATGACTTAAATAACAGATGGCATTAATGGTAGCCTATCTTAACTTGTTGTAGGCCTATAGGCTATGAAACCATCACGGTCAGAAACGGTGAGAGATTATTCTGCAATGACCATGGAAATTAGATAAATAGGAAAAATATGTATTTTCTAACTAGAAAAAGGACATTTACTGAAGTAAATGTGGTGTGCTTGCTAGTCTTGAAGTATTTATGCTTGTGAAATAGTAGTAGTAGTGACAGCAGTAGTAATGTTAGTAGTAGCAATGGTAGTCATAGGGTTTTCATAGGCTCTGTGTTAGTTATAGTGACCTACTTTGGGGTGGTTTGTAGGTGTGGAGTTATTCTAGTGGGTTATAGTGGGCTAGCATTGTAGGCTAGAGTGAGTACTATATAATCATAAGCCATATAATGGGTTTTAAAGCTCTCAAAATGTTTTAGTTTGAACATTCTGAAAGTTTTGTGGCAGTGATTTCAGTTTTGAGTGCTGAAGCCTGCATTCCCCAATTTTATAGCTTTATAGTTTATGAAGTAAGAATGATATCAAAAATCTGTGTTGAAGGCACCTACGTTTTGTCAGTCTGCACATGTCATCGTTGGGGTGGTGTTTGTAGCTGTGGTCAGTAGTTGTGATCAGTAGTTGTGTGGTTGTGTTGTAGGTTATTTTGGCCCTACAAGTATGGATGTGGTCAGTAGTTGTGGTCAGTAGTTGTAGTCAGTAGTTGTGTGGTTGTGGTCAGTAGTTGTTGTCAGTAGTTATGTGGTCAGCAGTTGTGTTGTTCTGTTGCTGGTTCTTTGGGCCCTACAGTATGGATGTGGTCAGTAGTTGTGGTCAGTAGTTTTGTGGTTGTGGTCAGTAGTTGTGGTCAGTAGTTTTGTGGTTGTGGTAAGTAGTTGTGGTTCAATAGTTGTGGTAAGTAGTGGTCAGTAGTTGTGGTCAATCGGTTTGGTCAGTAGTTGTGTGGTCAGTAGTTGTGTGGTTGTGTTGTAGGTTCTTTGGGCCCTACAGTATGGATGTGATCAGTAGTTGTGATCAGTAGTTGTTGTGTGGTTGTGGTCAGTAGTTGTTATCAGTAGTTATGTGGTCAGTAGTTGTGTGGTTGTGGTCAGTAGTTGTGTTGTTCTGTTGCTGGTTCTTTGGGCCCTACAGTATGGACGTGGTCAATAGTTGTGGTCAATCGTTTTGGTCAGTAGTTGTGTGTTTGTGGTCATTAGTTGTGTGGTCAGTAGTTATCTGGTTGTGGTCAGTTGTTGTGGTCAGTAGTTGTGGTCAATCATTTTCTGGGTGTGGTCAGTAGCTGTGGTCAGTATTTGTGGTCAGTAGTTGTGTGGTCAGTAGTCAGTCATTGTGGTCAGTAGTTGTGGTCAGTAACTGTATGGTTGTGGTCAGTAGTTGTGTGGTCTGTAGTTGGGTGGTTGTGGTCAGTAGTTGTGGTCAGTCGTTTTCTCGGTGTGGTCAGTAGCTGTGGTCAGTAGTTGTGGTCAGCAGTTGTGGTCAGTAGTTGTGGTCAGTGGCTGTGTGGTTGTGGTCATTAGTTGTGGTCAGTAGTCGTGTGGTCAGTAGTTCTGAGGTTGTAGTCAATAGTTATAGTCAGTAGCTGTGTGGTTGTGGTCAGTAGTTGTGTGGTTCAGTAGTTGTGTGGTCAGTAGTTGTGGTCAGTAGTCGTGTGGCCAGTAGTTCTGAGGTTGTAGTCAATAGTTATAGTCAATAGCTGTGTGGTTGTGGTCAGTAGGTGTGGCAAGTAGCTGTGTGGTTTTGGTCAGTATTTGTGTGGTCAGTAGTTGTGGTCAGTAGTTGTGTGGTTGTGGTCAGTAGTTGTGTGGTTGTGGTCAGTAGTTGTGTGGTCAGTAGGTGTGTGGTCAGTAGTTGTGTGGTCAGTAGTTGTGTGGTCAGTAGTTGGGGTCAATACTGGTCAGTCGTTTTGTGGTTGTGGTCAGTAGCTGTGGTCAGTAGTTGTGGTCTGTAGTTTGGGGTTGTGATCAGTAGCAGTGGTCAGTAGTTGTGGTCAGTAGTTGTGTGGTTCTGGTCAGTTGATGTGGTCAGTAGTTGTGGTCAGTGTTCTGTGATTGTGATCAGTGTTCTGTGATTGTGGTCAGTAGTTGTGGTCAGTCGTCGTGGTCAGTAGTTGTGCTGTGTGGTTATGGTCAGAGGTTTTGTGGTTGTGGTCAGTTGCTGTGGTCAGTAGTTGTGTGGTTGTGGTTAGTAGCTGTGTGGTTGTGGTCAGTAGTTGTGGTCAGTATTCTGTGGTTGTGGCCAGTAGCTGTGTGGTTGTGATCAGTGGTTGTGTGGTTCAGTAGTTATGTGGTCAGTAGTTGTGTGGTTCAGTAGTTGTGGTCAGTAGTTGTGGTCAGTGGCTGTGGTCCGTAGTTGTGGTCAGTAGTTGTGTGGTTGTGGTCGGTAGTTGCGTGGTCATGGTCAGTTGTTGTGTGGTTGTGGTCAGTAGTTGTGCTCAGTAGTTGTGGTCAGTAGCTGCGTTCTCAATATCACGAAAGGGGTCGATTTTGGGCCCTTGTTTTGATTAATCTTGTTGTATTTACTGTATTGATATTATTTATTGTATGTCCACAGGGCTCCCTTGAAAATGAGACCCTGGTCTCAATGCTGACCCACCCTGTATAAATAAAAGTAATAAATAAATAAAAATATATTGATTGCTATGGTTCTCATTCAAACCTGTGTTAATTAATGAAAATTTTAAATGGTTATAGCTCAAAAAGTATACACAGCATCAAAAATCCTTTGACAAGCAATCTAAGTTGGGGCAGTCTGGAAGTTGGTTTCTTTTTAATAGCTTAAATCGTTTAAACTCTAGAGCGAGCGAAATAAATATAATAATAATAGTAATAATAATTATAATAAGAGTATGTAAGAAATCTAGAGTTGTGCTTTGCTTGGCAAGCACACCTAATTATTTTAGAATGCAAATATAAAATAAATAGATTTTCGTGCTTCTAACTAACTGCAAATGGTTGCATCTTGTTATTATATTTTGCTACCCATTTTATTATTCTGAATCAGAGTGTCATCATATATTCCTCCACAAGGCTACTAGTACAAGTCTCCCGAGTGGCGCAGTGGTCTAAGGCACTGCATCGCAGTGCTAGCTGTGCCACTAGAGATCTTGGTTAGAATCCAGGGTCTGTCGTAGCCGGCCGCGACCAGGAGACCCATGGGGCGGCGCGCAATTGGCCCAGCGTCTAGGGTTGGGGAGGGAATGGCCGGCAGGGATGTAGCTCAGTTGATAGAGCATGGCGTTTGCAACGCCAGGGTTGTGGGTTCGATTCCCACAGGGGGCAGGAAAAAAATAAATGTATGCATTCACTAACTGTAAGTCGCTCTGGATAAGAGCGTCTGCTAAATGACTAAAATGGAAATGTAAGCTACATATGCCTTCTTGCAATGCAGTACCTCAACCACTAGAAACTGTGTGTACACATGGTCTAAAGTTAGCGGGAGAACTCCACATTCTCACGTGAAGTTCAGTTTTTATAAACGGAAACTGGCGCATGTGTGTTTTGGGGGATATTTTGTGTGTACGCAACGTTTATAAATGAGGCCCCTGCAGACTAGGCTCTTTTACATTTTCAATTGAATTTTCCACAGCCCCCTGTGTAATATGGTGACTATTGTTAATGTCTTTGTAGGAGGAGCAACAGGACATTCCCAGCACGTTCACGTTCACAGGGAGAGACAATGGGCTTTACTCAACACTCCAGCTGCCACATCCTAACCCCTGACCCTCTGGCTCCGTTGACCAATGACGACATGGCATTAGACACCTTCTCGTAACAGCTAGCTATAAAGCTCTATGGTAGAGTGGTAGATATACATTTACTGTGAATATTTTGATTACTGAAAATGCAAAAACAAATCCCTGTCTGACTTGCCATATATCAGCCTCTCCTTTACTGTAGATCTTCTGTGGTTGTTGTAAATATCAACACTGTATGCAGGCTGCACATCTGTTATGGAAATACAATTGTATTATACATGTCTCAAAATTATAGCTGTTCTGTTGTTGTTTGCGGATAGAACAAAGCTGTTTCTGTGGAGATCACCTGATCCCAAAATCATAAACTTTTCCACCAGGTGTCAGTATACTGTTGTAAAAGACTAACATTTTCCTGTCATAAACATTAATGGAGAAATCAGTAAAAGTCCCAACTGCCACTGTATTCAAACTGTAACTTTAGAAAACAGAATATTAATGTAGACCTGTTTTATAGTTTTCTGTTTACTATATAGGCCTGGCTACATGAATTAGGCTACATGTTTAAGTGGATATGTTAATAAATAAATAAATTAGAACTGTTTTTCCAACAAACAAAAAAAGTGAAAAAAACATGTACGCATGCTGTAGCCTATGTACTTCTGTGGATGCAAGGCCAGTCTATTAAAAGCATGAGATAACTGTTTCATGGTGGCAGCTCCTTTGTTTCCTTCCTGCACATCACAGTTAGCCTGACTACCCATCCACATCACGGTTAGCCTGACTACCCATCCACATCACAGTTAGCCTGACTACCCATCCAGATAGAGCAGCGGAATTAAATGCACGATATGTCGTCAGGCAACATCTCATGAATAATAATGCAGCCCTTACCTTTTTGAATTATTTAACAAAAATATTTAGCAAAAGTGAAATTTCAAAAACATAGCCAATGTAGACAACTAAAACATATACAAATTATTAATACAACATTTAAATAAACAAAAAACACTTATACCAGCAGCTGAGACTAATATGAAAAGTGCACAGCCAGGGATGAACCCTATTAAGCTATGGCTCAAGTAAAGAGAGTGTGACAGACAGAATAGAATAGAATGAGGGTTGCAAAGTTACCGGAATCTTCGATAATTTTTGTAATTAACAGGTAATCTATGGCAATCAATGGTAACTTTGGTAATTTATACTTGAATAACGTTTTAAAAAATTATTCACATATAGTATTCGTTTTTTATATCTGTGTCCATATTGTCCATGCGTTTCTAGTGGATAGACCATATGGTTCAAGAGAAAATAGTCTAATTAATGAGAAAAGCATCTAATCAACAACTGCATTATTTTTTATTAACTCTGCAACTATTCCAGCTGTTGACTTTTTTTACAACTGACACCAGTTTGGCGCCAAAACATTTTACAACAAAGACATATTGTAAAATACATTAAAATGTGTAAAAATATATGAAGGATATCTCATCCTGAAACCCTCATATTAAACACCAATGGTATTCACTAAGGTGATGGTTGATATTTAGGAGAATGTTTTACAGCGTTTCTTCTATTTGTTATATATTGGATATATTTTACATGTGATAAGGCCACACAGAGGGCCAGAGATAATTACAGTGATAAGGCCACACAGAGGGCCAGAGATAATTACAGTGATAAGGCCACACAGAGGGCCAGAGATAATTACAGTGATAAGGCCACACAGAGGGCCAGAGATAATTACAGTGATAAGGCCACACAGAGGGCCAGAGATATTTACAGTGATAAGGCCACACAGAGGGCCAGAGATATTTACAGTGATAAGGCCACACAGAGGGCCAGAGATATTTACAGTGATAAGGCCACACAGAGGGCCAGAGATAATTACAGTGATAAGGCCACACAGAGGGCCAGAGATAATTACAGTGATAAGGCCACACAGAGGGCCAGAGATAATTACAGACATGTGATAATCAGAAATACCCAAAAAAGCTCATTAGATGTCATCTTATAAAATTCCCCCCCAAAACTTGAAATTTACCAAAATTCTGGTAGTTTACTGGTAAACGTCGAAAGTTTCCAGTAATATACCCTTCGTTTGAAACCTTAAATTACATTTTTTCCAGAAGGAACTTCAGTTGTGGCACATCACATAAGATAAAGATTTAAAGTAAACATATAAACAGCAACACACATGACAGATACAAATGCTTACAAGGTATATACAAGATAAACATGAGTAAAAAATACATAATGTCATTTAAAAGCTGTACTGATGCCGTCTCTCTTGGTTTTAAGAGGTCAAAACCTGATTATGTTACCTGATGGCAGTACTGCATATTGATTGTTCAGTGGAAGTGTCCAATAAGATTGATTTTCCCCTCGTACGTGTGTGATCTTTGTAAATGTCTCAGAGAGCCTTATGGTTTCTCCCTACAATCTTTAAACTGACCTGCACAACTCTCCCTAGGCCCTAGAGTATCATGACCTGAGCCAAACCAGGCAACTAAGCTAACTGTTATGACAGGCTCAATACAACATCTTTAAAAAAGGACTGCTTTTAAAATACGTATTGATTGTCACAGACTTTTAAAGATAAAATAACATGAACCAGATTAGTCAATAATGATAAGGTGTGTGTGTGGCAGTGTGAGTAGTCACTCAGTAGTCATTGAAAAAGGTTCCTGAGAGAGAAAAGAGGGGGAAAGAAAATTGTCATTTTTCAATTGGATAAATACACTCATCATTATGAGGTAGAGGTTTTCTTCTGTACACACAGTCCAGTAATAAGATGGTCTGACAGCCATTGTGACAAAACACAGCAGAACAGGTATTAACATGCAGCTGAGTGCATGGATGCAGACAACATGACCACCACAACAGTACATCATTTCAGAGCTTCTTCCTGAAGAAGAGAGACTACAGCAGACAGTGAGAGAATGAAGATGGAAACCTACCTCTTTACAGCCTCCTGAGCTGGTTGCATCCTGCGCTTGTCTGACGAGCTGAGGGATTGTATGCTGAAACAAAAGAGGACATTTTTGAGTTATGTTTCAATTTGTGTTTTTTTTGTAATTTATACTAAAAGCTTTTGTAACATTCTCAATATCGTCTGTTTCACGCTTTCTATCGGGATAATCAAATAAAGTTGTAAAAATACTCACATGTGTGACGGACTGGAGCTTGGTGTGAAAGAGATCAAAACAGACAATGTACCGGCAGGAAACATACACCACAGAAGTACATTTCCAAGTTTCATTCCAAAGTTTCTTTCTCAATGAGAGAGATTACAGAAGACATGAAGAGGCTATGAAAGTATGAGAAGGTCAACCTACTTCTTAGTCGTCCTACGCTTGGTTGGTGAGCTGGTTGGTGAGCTGGTTGACGAGTTTGACCTGAAAAAACTTTATATTTTTTAGTTATAATTATTATTTACCTTAAAAAGCTTTTAAAATGTGGAAGAGATACTCACAATTGTGATGGACTGGAGGTTGGTGTGACATTGAAATAAATCAAAATGTACAATGTACTAACAAGAACCACATAATCGGATTCATTATTATTTTATTACAATTATTTAATCTTGAAGAATGCGTTTAAACCAGCATAGCACAGTCCAGAAAATGTAATTGTCATGTTTCATGTTTTCTTTCAAAAAGGTTTCAATCATGACCCCTTAAATGTTCTTTAGAATGATCATCTTACTGTTTGGATGGTGGTGGTGTCTTTAAGGGAGTTCTGCTGGTTTCAGGGTCAGTTACTGGGGTTTTCTACATCAAATTAGATATCAACTGGTAAACATCTGGCAGACAAATCACATATTATATTCATAGTAACTGTTTTCATTTTCAAGGTAATATTTTGTATCTCTACCTGGACGAGGTCTCTTTTATCCTCTTTAGCAGCAACACTAATACACAGATTACAGCAATGAGACACACTGAACCAACCACTGAACCAGCCACTGCATCTGTGAATGACAGAGATGACAAGAGAAGACAGAGGTCAAATTCACAGGTACACTACACCTGAAAGTTAAATCATAAAAGATCAAAAACAGTAGGTTGACTATTGTAATAAATGCTATTTTTATAAATAGCTTATTGCTATTACATTGCTATAACTAATTCCTTTTTCAAGACAAGTTTTGTCAAGAACTCGAAGGCACATATATTGCAGAAAACATGTTCTGCATTGCACAAGAGGCACATGATGCTGAACACACACACACACTCAGAGACAGAATGCTGACACCAACCTTGCATAGACATTGATAAAACAGGTAACGCCTGACCACAGGGTGTTAGGGTCATTGCTGATTATAGACAACAACATCTCGTGACTCTTGCCACAGATGCACTGACACACATAGACTTACACAAGACAAGATAACTAAACGCACACACCAAATCTCCTACTTTGCTGAACATTCGGAGTAAAGGGCCTGAGCTACAGCGCGTAGATCTCCTAGACCCAATCACAGAGGACGACGCTCGAACAGCATGGACCAACCAGAAGACCAGATCTGCCAGACTCAACCTACTTTACTAACTGTATAAAACATATGTGCACTGTGTTTTCGGGGCTCCGTCTGCAAGTTCCATATGAGCTGAAAGAACGAGTCCGTGCACGCTTGTACCAGATATCTTTACTCTGAATAAACTGCCGCTTGTCATACAATTTACCACCTAGTCTGAATCCATCCTTGACCGACTCTCCCTTCTCCATATCCCGTTATCAACACTATGACTTGTCATTATTAGAATAACAGCCATTTACCACTGATCCAGTCATCATCAGAGACCTGAGATTGACCTAGTATAGAAATACACAGACAGTACTTCATCATGAACACTGGCAGTACTTCATCATGAACACTGGCAGTACATCAAATCAAATCAAATCAAATGTATTGTCACATACACGTGTTAAGCAGATGTTATTGCGGGTGTAGTGAAATGCTTGTGTTTCTAGCTCCGACAGTGCAGTAATATCTATCAAGTAATATCTAACAATTTCACAACATTTACCCAATACACACAAACCTAAGTAAGGAATGGAATTAAGAATATATAAATAAATATATGGACAAGCAATGTCAGAACGGCATAGACTAAGATACTTCATCATGACATCATGTTCCTGATCATGTCAATATATTACACATTGATCTATATACATTTCTCACCAGTAATTGAAGCTTGATCACTAGCTGGAATCACCATGGAAGCATTATTGGTGACATCACTGAAGGACAGTGACACAACACACCTAACCTCTTTGTCAGTTAGACTGGCCACTGCCACTGTTGCAGTAGTTGTCACAGTGATAGTTCCATTGGGATGGGTGACATCGACCGTGGTGGAATGTTCTATCATCATGTCGTCCCAGGTCACTATAGGAGCAGGTCGTCCAGTAGCAGAACAGGACAGAGTGGTGTGACTGTTGTTGGTTTGTGTGATGAGGAGTGAGGGTCCATACAGCTCTACAGAACAACAACAGACACAGTTCACAGTGAATGTAAATACTATAATGTTTTCATTTACATGATTTACTAAATGATTCCATTTTGATAATTGTTGCAAGACATTGGATGTATGATCTGATAAAATGGCTGCCTGAAGTTCTGAAGAAGTTGTTCTGGGTCAGTCATTTACAGTACATTATGTTATCAGTTTTTACCATTGACTTGGAGGCAGGTCGTTCCGCTGATTGGTCCATCTGGAAAGGTGTTAAACAGACACTTGTAGCAGGACTCGTCTCCTCTTGACACTCCTCTGATGATGATAGAGCAGTTCTGCAGTCCCTCGTCTTCAAACTCCACTTTCCCCTTAAAAGGTGGGTTGACATTGGGACCACGTTTACTGTAGGTGGCCACATTCTCATTCTGCCCAGTTGTCACTTTTTGCCAGGTGACTTGCCGCACGTCTTTGGGTGTCATGAGCTCACAGTTTAAGACTGCATCTTCTCCCAGGGTTGCTGTGACAACCTGTTGTGTTCTCACCAACTGAGAGAACCCTGCATGAAGACAGACACAATAGTTCTTAGACACTAATAGCACTCGGAATGGTCAGAAGGGGGAGTATGGAGGTAAGGGAAGTCCAGTCTAGGAGGGAGGAAGTGATGGCACCTGTTGTAGAACTATCAATTTCAGGATAGAATATACATGATATGTGCATAAGGGCACAGCACACATCAACATTAAAGTACCCATTAGAGCGACATCAATCATTGCATACAGTAAGAGTATTGAGCTGCAGATTCAATATGAAATCATGCATTTACTGTAGTGAAATGAATTGGTTTGTCAACAGTTAACACACAATTCGCATGCACACACTGACAGACTGACAGACAGTTATGTATATAAACACTAGATGTGTTTCCTCCGAAGAGGGAGGGTGATGGATTGGACTACTTCTATTTAGAAATAAAAACATGAGACTAGGTGATGTTTTGAAGCCACTGCACCGCCATTTTTGTACTCCTCCACCACTGTTTAAAACGTTTTGGAAGATATAGAAATGCATTTATTAATGTCTAGATTTGTTTACAGACACCTTAGTGCATAGCTCAGCTCAATGATTTTCAAGTATGTCATACACTCCTGTTTATGTTTTTATGTATATGTTGAATTAGTCAACTTTACCGATCAAATCTGATCAAACACTGTATAGCCTCAAAACATTTATTTTTATTATCATAGATGGTAGGTCCTTGCTTCCATATCTCTGTCTATGAATTTCAGAGTGGTTACATTAGCCTCAGTCTAGTAGTACCCTCTAGTGGCTTGAAGCCTCATGTATCTTGTTCTAGTTCTGTGAAACCAAAACGCGTCGTGCTGTGCCCAGCCTTTGTCTTACTACTTTTTGCTAATAAATACAAATTATTTAACAATTCAGAGTTTGTAGCTATTTACCCATGCAACAAGAAGATTGATTTACAGCTTCAATATGACATGTATTTAGTGTTGTGAAATAAACAGGTTTGTCAACAGTTGTGAAAGCACAATTAGATCAAGAAAGTGGCACAATCAATATTGTGCGACTTTCAAAGTGGTAGTCAAATGCGGTATTATCATGCATAAAACTGATATAACTCACCTTTAGGGAGGATTATGAGCAGAATAAACAGGGAGTTGTAGAGTGCAGCAGACATGGTGAAAATGTGATTTACTGTATTACCACAGTATTGAGATGAGAGAAAAAAAGCGGGAAATTCCTTCTTCCCTTCTGCTCCATAGCCTGGGTACCAGTCTGTTTATGCTTTCTTGCCAACTCCTCTGGAATTGTAATGCCAAAAATGTTTAGCTTGGCAATGGCAATGGAGTAGGCAAAAGCACAAACAGATCTGGGACCAGGCTACCCTCCTCCATAAAAGTGAAATTAAACTTGTTCTCTGTCTACAGTCATAGTTCAGCTCAATCAATTTAGCCTCCTGTATATCTGCCCCCCAACCACAGTACAAAGTTCGATGAGCTATTCTCAGACAACAGATTGGAGGGAGAAAACACAATCCATAAAGGCTGTTTAAATAAACAATGGTTTTGAATGTTGAACAATCTGAAAATCCGACAGATCAAGCAGGAAAATAATTCAATAATTCAATAAAGTGTGGAATCAAACAAAACAAGCCTTTATTTACATAATCAAATAAATGACGATATGAACTCAAACTCGACACACTTCAATCTAATGAAAAGGGGATATCAAACAATCATCAACATGACATGCAAGCGGTACCGATGCACCAAGTCTGGAACCAACAGGACCCTGAACAGCTTCTACCCGGAAGCCATAAGACTGCTTAATAGTTAGTTAAATAGTTAACCAAATAGCTACCAGGACTATCTGCATTGACCCTTTTTACACTAACTCCTTTGACACATCACATACGCTGCTGCTACTGTTTATTTTCTATCCTGTTGGCTAGTCACTTTATTCCTAGTTAAATGTACATATCTACCTCAATTACCTCGTCGCCTACCCCTGCACATCGACTCGGTATTGGTACCCCATGTATATAGCCAAATTATCTTTACTCATTGTGTATTTATTATTACTTTTATTATGACATGTTATTCCATTTCTATTTTTTTTCTCTATTTTCTTTCTCTCTGCATTGTTGGGAAGGGCCCATAGGTAAGTATTCCACTGTTAGTCTACACCTTTTGTTTACGAAGTATGTGACATATAACATTTGATTTGATTTTGAAGTTGTATATGCATTGCACTGACAGAGGAATCATAGGTGAGATCGGACAACAATGTAAAGGAAATAATACATGTTTTAGGACAAGTTTATTAAAATGCATTGGGGAGATGGAACGCATGAGAACATACACAATATCTGAAGACAGTGGGCCTGGCTTCAGCTTTTATCACTCCTCTGTGTTTGGACCATGGCGGTACCGGAGCGCCAAGTATAGGACCAAAACAGATCCTTAATATTAGACTTTTGAAATGTACAGCGGCAGAATTCAGAACATGGGCCGTTCTTACACAGAAGGCGGCACAGGTCCTAATCCAGGCACTTGTCATCTCCCGTCTGGATTACTGCAACTCGCTGTTGGCTGGGCTCCCTGCCTGTGCCATTAAACCCCTACAATTTATCCAGAACGCTGCAGCCCGTCTGGTGTTCAACCTTCCCAAGTTCTCTCATGTCACCCCGCTCCTCGCACACTCCACTGGCTTCCAGTTGAAGCTCGCATCTACTACAAAACCATGGTGCTTGCCTACGGAGCTGTGAGGGGAACGGCACCTCCTTACCTTCAGGCTCTGATCAGACCCTACACCCAAACGAGGGCACTACGTTCATCCACCTCTGGCCTGCTAGCCCCCCTACCTCTACGGAAGCACAGTTCCCGCTCAGCCCAGTCAAAGCTATTCGCTGCTCTGGCACCCCAATGGTGGAACAAGCTCCCCCACGATGCCAGGACAGCAGAGTCACTGACCACCTTCCGGAGACACTTGAAACCCTACCTCTTTAGCTAAATGACGTAAATTTTAATGTAAATGTTCTTACAGTGTTCTCCCTGTAGACCACCAAGTCAGAACCGTAGGCCTAACAACACCCGTGCAAATATACAGTTGAAGTCGGAAGTTTACATACACCTTAGCCAAATAACACTGCTACTCCTACTGCTCTCTCCTCGTCTGACCATGTGTTCTCGCATACCCCGAGAGCATCTGGTCAGAGGGGTGGTGGCACAGGAATCCTCATCTCTCCCAAGTGGTCATTCTCAATTTTTCCCCTAACCCATCTGTCTATCTCCTCATTTGAATTCCACGCTGTCACAGTCACTAGCCCATTTAAGCTTAATATCCTTGTCATCTATCGCCCTCCAGGTTCCCTTGGAGAGTTCATCAATGAGCTTGACGCCTTGATACGTTCCTTTCCTGAGGATGGCTCACCCTTCACAGTTTTGGGGGATTTCAACCTCCCTACGTCTACATTTGACTCATTTCTCTCTGCCTCCTTCTTTCCACTCCTCTCCTCTTTTGACCTCACCCTCTCACCATCCCCCCCCACTCACAAGGCAGGCAATACGCTTGACTTCATCTTTACTAGATGTTGCTCTTCTACTAATCTCACTGCAACTCCCCTCCATGTCTCCGACCACTACTTTGTATCCTTTTCTCTCTCGCTCTCCTCCAACACTACTCACTCTGCCCCTACACAGATGGTAGACGCGCCGCCGCAACCTTCGCTCTCTCTCTCCCACCACTCTCTCCTCTTCCATCCTATCATCTCTTCCCTCTGCTCAATCCTTCTCCCTCCAATCTCCTGATTCTGCCTCCTCAACCCTCCTCTCCTCCCTTTCTGCATCCTTTGACTCCCTGTGTCCCCTATCCTCCCGGCCGGCTCGGTCCTCCCCCTCCAGCTCCGTGGCTTGATGACTCATTGCGAGCTCACAGAACAGAGCTCCGGGCAGCTGAGCGGAAATGGAAGAAAACTAAACTCCCTGCCGACCTGGCATCTTTTCACTCCCTCCTCTCTACATTTTCTTCATCTGTTTCTGCTGCTAAGGCCACTTTCTACCACTCTAAATTCCAAGCATCTGCCTCTAACCCTAGGAAGCTCTTTGCCACATTCTCCTCACTGCTGAATCCCCCCCCTCCTCTCTCTCTGTGGATGACTTTGTCAACCACTTTGAAAAGAAGGTTGACGACATCCGATCCTCGTTTGTTAAGTCTAATGACACTGCTAGTCCTGCTCACACTGCCCTACCCTATGCTTTGACATCTTTCTCCCCTCTCTCTCCAGATAAAATCTTGCGACTAGTGACTGCAGGCCGCCCAACAACCTGCCCGCTTGACCCCATCCCCTCCTCTCTTCTCCAGACCATCTCCGGTGACCTTCTCCCCTACCTCACCTCGCTGATCAACTCATCCTTGACCGCTGGCCATGTCCCTTCCGTCTTCAAGAGAGCGAGAGTTGCACCCCTTCTCAAAAAACCAACACTCGATCCCACTGATGTCAACAACTACAGACCAGTATCCCTTCTTTCTTTTCTTTCCAAAACTATTGAGCGTGCCGTCTTTAGCCAACTCTCTTGCTATCTCTCTCAGAATTACCTTCTTGATCCAAACCAGTCAGGTTTCAGGACTGGTCATTCAACTGAGACTGCTCTTCTCTGTGTCACGGAGGCTCTCCGCACTGCTAAAGCTAACTCTCTCTCCTCTGCTCTTGTCCTTCTAGACCTGTCTGCTGCCTTTGATACAGTGAACCATCAGATCCTCCTCTCCACCCTCTCCGAGCTGGGCATCTCCGGCGCGGCTCACTCCTGGATTGCGTCCTACCTGACCGGTCGCTCCTACCAAGTGGCGTGGCGAGAAGCTGTCTCCGCACCACGTGCTCTCACCACTGGTGTCCCCCAGGGCTCAGTTCTAGGCCCTCTCCTTTTCTCCCTATACACCAAGTCACTTGGCTCTGTCATATCCTCACATGGCCTCTCCTATCATTGCTACGCTGACGATACACAACTAATCTTCTCCTTTCCCCCTTCTGATAACCAGGTGGCGAATCGCATCTCTGCATGTCTGGCCGACATATCAGTATGGATCACGGATCACCACCTCAAGCTGAACCCTGGCAAGACGGAACTGCTCTTCCTCCCGGGGAAGGACTGCCCGTTCCATGATCTCGCCATCACGGTTGACAACTCCGTTGTGTCCTCCTCCCAGAGTGCGAAGAGCCTTGGCGTGACCCTGGACAACACCCTGTCGTTCTCCCGCTAACATCAAGGCGGTGACCCGATCCTGCAGGTTCATGCTCTACAACATTCGGAGAGTACGACCCTGCCTTACACAGGAAGCGGCACAGGTCCTAATCCAGGCACTTGTCATCTCCCATCTGGATTACTGCAACTCGCTGTTGGCTGGGCTCCCTGCCTGTGCCATTAAACCCCTACAACTCATCCAGAATGCCGCAGCCCGTCTGGTGTTCAACCTTCCCAAGTTCTCTCACGTCACCCCCTCCTCCGCACACTCCACTGGCTTCCAGTTGAAGCTCGCATCCGTTACAAGACCATGGTGCTTGCCTATGGAGCAGTGAGGGGAACGGCACCTCTGTACCTTCAGGCTCTGATCAGTCCCTACACCCAAACGAGGGCATTGCGTTCATCCACCTCTGGCCTGCTGGCTCCCCTTCCTCTGCGGAAGCATAGTTCCCGCTCAGCCCAGTCAAAACTGTTCGCTGCTCTGGCACCCCAATGGTGGGACAAGCTCCCTCACGACGCCAGGACAGCGGAGTCACTCACCACCTTCCGGAGACATTTGAAACCCCACCTCTTTAAGGAACACCTGGGATAGGATAAAGTAATCCTTCTACCCCCCCCCAAAAAAAAAAAAGACAAAAAAAAAAGGATCATTGTAAAGTGGTTATCCCACTGGCTATAGGGTGAATGCACCAATTTGTAGTCGCTCTGGATAAGAGCGTCTGCTAAATGACTAAAATGTAAATGTAATGTACATTTAAACTGAGTTTTTCACAATTCCTGACATTTCATCCTAGTAAAAATTCCCTGTCTTAGGTCAGTTAGGATCACCACTTTATTTTAAGAATGTGAAATGTCAGAATAATAGTAGAGAGAATTATTTATTTCAGCTTTTATTTCTTTCATCACATTCCCAGTGGGTCAGAAGTTTACATACCCTCAATTAGTATTTGGTAGCATTGCCTTTAAATTGTTTAACTTGGGTTAATCGTTTCGGGTAGCCTACCACAAGCTTTCCACAATAAGTTGGGTGAATTTTGGCCCATTCCTACTGACAGAGCTGGTGTAACTGAGTCAGGTTTGTAGGCCTCCTTGCTCGCACACGCTTTTTCAGCTCTGCCCACAATATTTCTATAGGATTGAGGTCAGGGCTTTGTGATGGCCACTCCAATACCTTGACTTTGTTCTCCTTAAGTGATTTTGCCACAACTTTGGAAGTATGCTTGGGGTCATTGTCCATTTGGAAGACCCATTTGCAACCAAGCTTTAACTTCCTGACTGATGTCTTGAGATGTTGCTTCAATATATCCACATCATTTTCCTTCCTCATGATGCCATCTATTTTGTGAAGTGCACCAGTCCCTCCTGCAGCAAAGCACCCCCACAGCATGATGCTGCCACCCCGTGCTTCACGGTTGGGATGGTGTTGTTCATCTTGCAAGCGTCCCCCTTTATCCTCCAAACATAACGATGGTCATTATGGCCAAACAGTTCTATTTTTGTTTCATTAGACCAGAGGACATTTCTCCAAAAAGTACGATCTTTGTCCCCATGTGCAGTGCAAACCGTATTCTGGCTTTTTTATGGCGGTTTTGGAGCAGTGGCTTCTCCCTTGCTGAGCAGCCTTTCAGGTTATGTCAATATAGGACTTGTTTTACTGTGGATATAGATACTTTTGTACCTGTTTCCTCCAGCATCTTCACAAGGTCCTTTGCTGTTGTTCTGGGATTGATTTGCTATTCACTAATAGTACTCAGAATGGTCAGAAGGGGGAGTAAGGAGGTAAGGGAAGTCCAGACTATGCGGGTGGAAGTGGTAGCACCTGTTGTAAAACTATCGATTTCTATCAATTTCAGGATAGAATATACATGATATGTGCATAAGGGCACACATCAACATTAAAGTACCAATTAGAGCGACATCAATCATTGCATACAGTAAGAGTATTGAGCTGCAGATTCAATATGAAATCATGCATTTACTGTAGTGAAATGAACTGCTTTGTCAACAGTTAACACACAATTCGCATGCACACACTGACAGACTGACTGACAGACAGACAGACAGACAGACAGACAGACAGACAGACAGACAGACAGACAGACAGACAGACAGACAGACAGACAGACAGACAGACAGACAGACAGACAGACAGTTATGTATATAAACACTAGATGTGTTTCCTCCGAAGAGGGAGGGTGATGGATTGGACTACTAAAAACATGAGACTAGGTGATGTTTTGAAGCCACTGCGACGCCATTTTTGTACTCCTCGACCACTGTTTAAAACGTTTTGGAAGATATAGAAATGCATTTATTCATGTCTAGATTTGTTTACAGACACCTTAATGCATAGCTCAATGATTTACAAGTATGTCATACACTCTTGTTTTTATGTATATGTTGAATTAGTCAACTTTATCGATCAAATCTGATCAAACACTGTATAGCCTCATAACATTTATTTGATGGTCGGTCCTTGCATCTATTTCTCTGTCTATGAATTTCAGAGTGGTTACATTAGCCTCAGTCTAGTAGCATCTTCTAGTGGCTTAAAGCCTCGTGTATCTTGTTCTAGTTCTGTGAAACCAAAACGCGTCGTGCTGTGCCCAGCCTGTCTTACTACTTTTTGCTAATAAATACAAATTATTTAACAATTCAGAGTTTGTAGCTATTTACCCATGCAACAAGAAGATTGATTTACAGCTTCAATATGACATGTATTTAGTGTTGTGAAATAAACAGGTTTGTCAACAGTTGTGAAAGCACAATTAGATCAAGAAAGTGGCACAAACAATATTGTGCCACTTTCAAGTGGTAGTTTTTGTTCTCACTGTTTCCATGTCATGATTCTAATTTGCATGAATTATGTTACAGGTCTCTGTTCCATCCACCCTAGACTTTTAAAGCCACAGGGTTCGTAACAGTGTGGCAGACTTCTGAACACACTTTCACCTCATCCTGTCAATCAGATCAAAAATTGGATATTTATGGAAATCCAAAGCATATTATCAAGAAAATAAAATACTTTTCCCAAACAGATGAAATGGAGCGCAATCAGAAGGAGGGCTGGAGGAAAAACACATGAAGTAAATATAGGAAGTGCTTACCTCCCATGAGTCCCAGGAAGCCGCCTTCCGTGAGGCAATAAGAGACGAGAGACCAGATGAGATAAGAGAATGCTGATGTGTTACCATGGCAATTGTCAAAACTAGGAACTACACTAGGGAAGACCTTCATAAACTTTATATAAAAGGTTTCAGCTAAACACCTTTTAACCACCAGACTAGGATGGAATATTTTCCCGGTATTTTACAAATGTTCCATCCCGAGAATAAATCACTTTTCTCCCGAGAATAAATAACTTTTCAGCAATCTGTAAATAGTACTGCACAAAATTCTAAAATCACCCCATCAGTGTCATACCATGTACAATATAGGGAAAGATCTAGGAAACAGGGACTGTCTAATTTAATATTGCGGACATTCAGAGATGCAGAGAATTAAGTTGGGTTACTTCTAAGTAACTTTGGCTTACTCCTAAGTCATCATCTCCAACATGTGACCTTCCATTAGAGCTTTGCTTTGCTGTGGATTGAGGCCTATACGTTCATATCAATTGTGTTCCTCCATTGTATTCAGCTTTCCTTATTTCTATTGTGGATTGCGTTTCTGTACGCCAATGGAAAGTCTACAAAACTGTGAGCAAACCAGCCTATGTATTGAATACATGGAATTGGATTGTGATGACTCCAATGAATGAATCATGCACACAATATGCTTAGTTTATTATTATTTTATTTTTTATCAGGAATCACACTTCATGTGTATGAAAATGTTTGGTTAAATATGCATAAAAGGAGAGTAATTACCCATAATTCTGCACCTTTGGATCATTGTACATCCAGTTTTGATCATCGGGATTTAGTGACTGCAAAGAACATTTATGGATCTACTGGGATTTTTAAAAGACAGACTAACTTTCTGTTTTCTCTGCTTGCACTCAAGAGATAAGTATAGTTGTGTTAATCTTTTTGCAGGCAGTTGTGTTCTTTTGATGAATGTATTTGCAATTTTGACAGTATAATATTTTTTATGAATTATGTTTTAAAAAGACAACTACATTTTCAAAAAGCATTTACTGTTTTGCAAAAGTTGTGTGTCTTGTGGACTCTGTTTTGGAAATCGAGAAAATTGTTCCAAAATATTATTGTAGGCGATTGAGAGAAACTGTAATAAATAAAGACAGTTGCTCCCATATTAAATAGTAGAAGAGTACACCATGCTGGACAGAAATGATTACAGCGCCTGGTATTCCCAGGCAGTGTACCAACCAAGTACTAAACAGGCCCGACCCTGCTTAGCTTCCGAGACTGGGCGTATTGCGACTGGTATGGCCGTAAGCCAACGACTGTATTGTATATATGATATGTACTGTATATATGATATGTACTGTATACATTCCGTAAATGAAGGAATAACTCTTGGTACACTATATAAAGTTTGTCACTCGGAAAAGGTGCAGTGTGAAATCATAGAAATAGAATCAATGGGATGAATAGCCATAGTTACTTTGTAACACCGGAAGACGGATTACAAACCTTGTATACATTTCAAGGGCATATATTTGAGTATTGTGAAATAGCAGGCCTATCAAATAATGACTTCAGACAAATACATCAGATAACGTTATCCCCGAGCCGACTAGGTGAAAAATCTGTCGATGTGCCCTTGAGCAAGGCACTTAACCCTAATTGCTCCTGTAAGTCGCTCTGGATAAGAGCATCTGCTAAATGACTAAAATGTAAAATGTACATCAGATAACGTTACCGGTACATGACTTTAGCACATTTCATAGTTTATACTGTATAGTCTTCTAGTGTATATATTTCTAATCATAACAATTGTCTTCTTTTTGTTAAACTACTTTATTACTTAGCTATTTATGTATATTTTTGATAATGTGTATTGCACTGTTGAGGAGAGCTTGCAAGTAAGCCTCACTGTACTGTGGAGGTGATGAATAAACTTTGATTAGAAGATTAATGCACCATTGATATCAGCTATCATAGTCAAGATAACGGTGACCGACTTGACCAGCACTCTCTAGCCATCATTGACGTTGAGATGAACTTGTTCAAATGTGAAAATACAATACACATCATGATCCTAACAAATTCAAACTGAGCAACTGCGTTAACTTCACAATGAAGTTTATCTTTATCAATTTATCTTCACAATGACAGGGGGTGCACCGTTCCTGGAGGTACTGCAATACCAGGTCGATGCGTGGAGTGGACAGAGCAAGCCCCTATTCCATCTCCCTATTCCAAAAATCAATTTAATATATGGTCCCCAGATAGGGGACGTATCAGATATTAAACTGATAAGAATAGATTTTTTTTTTTTTTGTGTGGAAAAATAATGTTTATTTTCATTTCTCATTCAAATAGAAGTACAAAATCAGTGCATAACGTTGTACATAACATGGATTTACAAAAACAGTACCTTAACCGTATCAAAATAACAAAACTCCTAAAAAAAGTGCTGTTCTGAGGAACCTGACCAGCTAAAAGGCCTACATTCAAGAGAAGCATGTAAACAATTGCCTCTAACAATCTCCCAAAGCTGATATTTCAAAGGAATAAAAACAATTATAGAAATAAAAACATACACATATATCAAAGGGAACTCTGAATAAACCTCAGTGTATATCAAATATTTACAAAGGCTTAGCCTACATTTCAATTTACATGACAGAATACAGTTATACATAGGCCTATATATAGGCTATAAAAAAACGTTTACAAAGAAGGGTATATCCCTTTCCATCTATGTTTAACAGATGTGATGCCCCACTTATCTATTTCGAATTGTATTTTTTTCCAAATTTCTTGTTTTATAAATTTAACCAATCCCGTCGGTGACCACTTGAGGGTGTCATTGACCGCACCACATCTGGCCTCCCAAAGTTTGGTCTTGATAAGGGACACCAGAGTCACTAATTCTAATAATTGCACCTTTTCCACATTTTTTAGTTCAAATTTGGCTACCCCTTCATAATCAATGTTTTATAAAATATTAAAATCTATTTTAATTTTCTTCCAAACTATTTGGGCAAAAGAGCATTCCCATAAAACATGGGGAATTGTTTCAATTGCGAAACAGTTGTCCCTGGGACAAAATTTATTCAGGGTCAAATTATGATCATATAATGTTGAACGGACCGGAAGACGTCTGTGTAAAACAAGCCAATTAAAATCTTTCAGTCTGTTGTCTAAACCATTTAATTGTGCCCGTAGCCAGGTGGAAGGTGATATAGGTAATCGGTCTCTCTTCTAGTGTATATATTTCCAATCATAACAACGGTCTTCTTTTTTTAAAACTACTTAATTACTTAGCTATTTGTGTATATTTTTGATCATGTGAATTGCACTGTTGTGAAATTACAATATACATCACGATCCTAACAAATTCAAACTGAGCAACTGCGTTAACTCTACCTGATTTACCTTTACAATGACAGGGGGTGCACCGTTCCTGGAGGTACTGCAATACCAGGTCGATGCGTGGAGTGGACGGAGCAAGCCCCTATTCCATCTCCCTATTCCAAAAATCAATTTAATATATGGTCCCCAGATAGGGGACGTATCAGATATTAAACTGATAAGAACAGATACTACACTTGATCTTAGCCAAAAGGCCGAGAAGCGATACCGCAATGCTTTCGGGAGGAAGGGGCCGTTCTCCGACACGTCAAATTCGACTGTGGTTACACCAAAATGAGCTCGGTAAGCTTTCCGCCAAATATCAAAGATAATGCTTTTAGAAAATGGTGGCATAGATTGGGAGTTGATCAACGTCGGGAACATACTATGGAGGACTAAAAGTGCCACAATTAAATAAATAAATACACCATTAAATAATTACTTAAATGTGTCATTAATTAATTAAAATTAGAATTAAATACATAAATGTGTTATTAAATGTGTCATTAATTAATTCAAATACCGATTCATTTTATGTAAAATACATAACGCAGGACCATGAAATGTAAATGTAAATAGTGAAATTATTATATATGTATTTTACATAAAATGAATCGGTATTTGAATTAATTAATGACACATTTAATAACACATTTATGTATTTAATTCTAATTTTAATTAATTAATGACACATTTAAGTAATTATTTAATGGTGTATTTATTTATTTAATTGTGGCACTTTTAGTCCTCCATAGTGAACAACCACGTTTGACTGTTACAAAGAAACAAGTTGGTAGGTTCTAAAGTCACGTGGTGATCCGCCCTCCAATCGGAAATGAGAGAAAGCGTTGTTAAATTAAAACCAGATTAACAGCTCAATTGGAATAATAATATATCACGGGTGGGGGGGAAACAATTTGGAGATAATAATATTGACATAACATTTGATATTGTATCAAATATCTCTGGTAGCATTGCTGCCACAACGGAACTGAAGCAATTGTCCACTTGGTGGCACCAGAGTTCCACCGATCGTCGCTTTTTCCAATCTGTCCTGTGTGGTACATCAAACTGCATTTGAATGTTGAACCACTTGACTTCAATACATCATCAATGCAAATAATGTGAACAATAAAAATAGCCTATGTCTTTTTATTATTAAAATCTTTCTGTAGAGCCTTGTTTGATAAGGACATTGTGAGGAGGCCTTCATAAAGTTGCACTCCTAAATTACTAGAGGCCAAACTTCAACGACTGCATTGCGAGCTAGGCCGGAGCGGTCCTGGCGTATGGTCCTGGCTGCCTAAATGTGTCCTCCACATTATAAACTGTACAAACATGGCACTTTTGAGGCTTACTTTTACAATTAGGCTTACTCAGTCACTACAAGAAATGTCATATCATGGACATAAAATGCCATTAGGCCTAATGAAGGTACAGTATATGTAAGTTACTTGGTTGGTGACTTGTGAATCAATCTGTATGCGCATTAGGGTTCAATATTTTCCCGGTATTTTACAAATGTTCCATCCCGAGAATAAATGTCTTTCCTCCCAGGTAACCCGGTATTAACCGAGAATAAATCACTTTTCTCCCGCAAAAACCGAAAGTGTCATTCAAAAGCATTGTAAAATTGTAAAGCATATACATGTCTGGATTTGATTAGAGCTTTGATCAGCATGAACATTCAAACCTGATTCTAACTGAGCCTGATGAGCCATATATTAAATATATTTTATGAGCACTACATTAACGACATTTAATGAACCCAAGCCCCAAAAAGCCCAAATGATTTTGCCATTATCCAATAGGCTACATACATGATACACTGTAGGCACATTACGACTTTTCATGCTACAAAAAGGGTCAATTTGTCAGCAAGGCACATCAATTAACGTAGTCCCAATCAATGGCAATTGCTGAACTTCATTAGGCAACATTTTAGGTGTTTTGTAACAGATGTCTATTTCCATTCATCAAATGGCGCTAATAGGTTATATATGCAGTTTGGATGCTGAAATAATTTTGGAGTGGAAGAACATGCACAGAAGTAGCCTACATTTTGAATTGATTTGTTTGACAAATCAGATGAAAATATAATGACTGGTTTTGTTTATGCCACAATAAAAAGGTAATTCATTTTTACCGTAATGTTTAATTGACTACTTTATTATTAGGCACATTAAATATGTTTTCGTGCGCCTCAATAGAGTCCCCCGAATGCACTGTTTTCATCAGAACAGAAATGTGTGTAATTAGTTCATTGAACCCATTCCCTCGTAAATCGCTCCATATCATTTTGATATTTTAAATGTACTTCTTGTAAAAAACACACAGAGAAGCAAATGGACGACAAATGGGAAGAAACAGTCGCCCTTTTAACAAGGTTCCTAAACCCTCTAGCGTTTATGCTAGCTATGTTAAAATGGACGACATGGGGAAAGGAGGGAAGCGGACAAACTATCTAACTATGACATTAATTTTCAGACTCACTTTAAGTCCTCGTTAGGAGGCCTGTCTGGGAAACGGTGGTCCCCGGCGGGAGGACTGTCCACAAAGATAGGGGTCGGGAAAACACTTTCCTCCTCAGTCAGTGTGGGTGCTGGAACACCGCTGGGTGCCAGACCGCTGCTGTCAGTAGAGCTCGCGCCTGACAGGGAAAGCAGAGTCTCCTCTGCGCTGCCCGGGTTTCTCGCGCTTTTCTCCTCAGACTACACGCTTGCAAAACAACTGAAACGATTCCCCCCCCCCAATGGCGGACTTCTCCGTTCTCTCCATGCGGATGAGTGAGGAAACAGGGCTCATCTGCTTCCTCTTGACAGAGCACTTCCTCCCCTTTCCCACAGTGGTCCAGCTCTCCGGAGCAGAGGGCGCGGTGGGCTCTCCCGTAGCCTCCTCCATTTGCTTGCTCCAACTCCTGTCCCCCGCTCCGTTCTCCTCATGAGGTGATGATGGTGCCTCACTCCCGCTCTCCTCAGACTCTCGCCGTTCTCTCTCCATCACTAGCTCCTCCACGACCTCCTCAATAGCGCGTAGCTCTATAACTTCTCCCTCATCTGCTATTTTCCCGCTCACCGCTCTGGCGTAAGAGGGGGCTGCCTTTGAACAGTGACGGAACAGGTACTCCTCTGAGCTGCACAGACTGCAGCGCTTAGGCACGGTGCAATCCCTCATTACATGGCCGAGGGTCCCACAGTTTCTGCACCTTGTCTGGGTGCAGGCATCAGCGAGGTGCCCGTACGTGCTGCACTTCCTGCAGAAGCGAAGCTGCCCAGCATACATGAGGTAGCCCCTGTCTGCACCGATAGAAAAAGACGCGGGAGGATGGAGGTAGCCATCATGGCCGCTCTCGTCCTCCTTTAGCAGCACGCGAAACTGCCTCTTCCCTGTCCAGATGCCTAAGGCGTCCTTAATATCTCTCACTCCTGGCAAGATGGTCACATACCGGCTGAGGTAGCACACTAGTGTTTCTTCAGTGACCCAGGGGTTGAACATGTGCACGGTTAGCACCCTCAGATTGTGCCTGCACAGGGACTCAACTTGAAAACTACTGAGGGTGGGTGCTGTCGCGTTCGTTCAGAAGAGCCCTCTCACCTCCTCCAGCCTGGTGATGGTGTAGAAAGACACATCATAGAACTTCTCGGGTGTGTTTTGTTGCTGACAGTGCACATCATCTGCTGTCAGCCGTAGAGGTCCAAAAATAACTTATTTTCCAAAACGAAATCTCTCCATCAAACTTTCTTTTCCAGTCCATTGAAAACGCAGTGTTCTTCAGTCCAGCTGCTACCGACTGTGAAGTGGCAGATGACGACATCACTCCACCTTCAGGATCGCCTGGGTACTGCACTCGATCTTGATCTTAGCCAAAAGGCGAAAAGCTATAGACAAGTTTTTGAGCCGTTTCCGCTCTACTTCTTGAACTCCTCCCGTCGATGCAATCCACTTCCGTTCTGCCGGGCTGGGTTTGTTTTGCTAGCTAGCTCCGTTGTGCCGACAAAGCACTGATATCGCAGTGACAAAGAGGATATAAAAATTACAATTACAACATGAAGAAAAGTGGTTCGGGAACGACGTGTGTCGGGTAGTTGGTTGCAAAAACTAGAGAAAGCACCTGAACGAGTGGTTAGATAGAGAGTGCTACGACCACAAACCAGCTACGAAGAGGCAATGTCCATGCGCTCCATTGTTTAAATTTTTTCGCAAGCATGATACCGACTCGGAATCAAGGACCTGGCTGAAGGCATTGAATCTAAAGAAACCACCCCTCAACGTTTTTGTTTGTTCCTATCACTTTGTTGACCAAAAACTTACCAAGGATAGTCCTTTCCCAGAGTTGTGGTTGGGATACAATCGCCCTCCCGAGCCAAAGAGGCGTCAACTCACCCAGCGGACCACTGCCTCCCCCCAGATAAAGAAACGCAGACTTGAATCTGAGGGTAAGTTCAGCAACTTTAGCTATGAAGCTGACAATACTGTTAATTATGAAGAAGTTGTCATACATTAACATTGCTACCGGTATTTTGCTAAGGCAGTTGATTGTTTTGGAGATGGGACAAACAATGCCCACGATAGCTACATCATTAATTGTGTGTGTGTGTGTGCCTGCCTGCGTGTGCCTTAGTCTACATCATAAATACAATGCAAGGTGGCAGGCTGTTGTGATGATGATTGTGTGTGTGCGTGTGAGTGCAATGTTGTAGTACACATTTTTCCATTGTGATGTTTGTAGTGAGAGGACTCTATGCCTGCATTAATTTAGCTCCATCCATGTTTTCTCTTCCCCTTTTTAGATGCTCCAGAAACCTGAGGCCGAGCCTGCCACACCAACATTTCGAGATGCCCAGACCCAATGGGAGGATCCGTCACATATTGATCACATTTACTGTTCAACAACACAGTCTGTTAAAGTAGACAAGGCCACACAGTGCGAGGCAGAAAAGAGTCCTACTGTGACCAGCACCACGGTCATTGATGATGCTAGGTCCCGGCTGTATACAGGAGTGCTTATGGTTCAATTCTTCACCCTGGTGACGGTGTTGTTGCCTTTCAGTAAGCCATCAATTACCCTTCCTGTTGTTGACCAAATACTTATGACGTTGATGAAACTAAAACTAAACCTAATATTAGGAGATATTGCTCACCGCTTCAATGTGTCTACATCCATGGCAAGCATTGTGATTAGTCACTGGATTGACGTGATGGGTGAACAGTTCAAAGTCCTGATCCTGTTATGATTTAACTGGATAGAACCCAAATGCAGACAAGTACACCAAGCCAGAGAAGTTTTAACAGGTTTATTATAATGTTCAATAGTCCAGGTTTCCAATAAATGGGGAAGAGCAAGTCCAGGTTACAGGGAGGGTACAGATCCAGGTCAGGGCAGGTGTGGTACCGTAATGTCCTAGTGTCCGTGGTGAGTCCAAAGGAGAGGCCCGATAGTGGAGAGCAGGATGGTGGTGGCAGGAGTGACGCGGGAGGCAGGAGTCAGGTTCCAAATATCTGTGGCACAGGAGAAAAAGTAAATAACCAGTCCAAAAAACACAAGAGCGAAAACAGACAGGTTGAGTCGGCAGCGAGACTAACATGGTTGTCTTGACTATGATCTGACGATGAGTGGAAAGTTTGACCGGGTCTTAAAGGCTGAGGTGATTATGGTGAATGAGCTGCAGCTGGAACCCTGACTCCCGCACACCAGACTTCACTCCTGCAATCAAGGACAGACAGAGGGGAGGGGGAGAGCAGAGAGAGAGAGCTACCTAGCAGCAGTAGGCCTAACAGTACCCCCCCCTCTACGGACGCCACCTGGCGGCCGACGGGGTTTATCGGGATGTAACCTATGAAACTCTCGGACCAGATCAGGATCCACAATGAAGCTCCTGGGCACCCAGGAACGTTCCTCGGGACCATAACCCTCCCAATCCACCAGGTACTGGAAACCACGACCTCGGCGGCGAACATCCAGAAGTCGCCGGACAGTGTAGACCGGACCCCCACCCACGATCTTGGGCGGAGGAGGGGGACGAGAGGGCGGGCACAAAGGGGCTAACCGACACAGGCTTAATCTGGGAAACATGAAAGGTGGAATGAACCCGTAGGGAGGCAGGAAGCTGTAGCTTAACCGCGCAGGGGTTAACAATAGACAGTATCTTGAACGGTCCTATAAAACGAGGCGCCATCTTCTTAGACTCCACCTTCAATGGAAGGTCCCGTGACTTCAGCCATACCTCTTGACCAGGAGCGTAACCGGGAGCCTGGGACCGGTGACGGTTGGCTTGCCTCTGCATGTACGCCGAAGCTCGGGACAGAGCTACCCTGGCCTTCCTCCAGACCTTGAAGCAGCGGCGCATGTGGGACTGCACCGAGGAGTACCGCAAGTTCCCTCTCTTGGGAAGGGAACAGGGGAGGTTGATAACCCAGAGCACACAGAAAAGGAGACAAACCAGAGGAAGCGTTAGTCAAGGTGTTATGAGCATATTCCACCCAGGGGAGCATGGAGCTCCATGACCCAGGGTTAGACCCAGTGACACAGCGAAGAGCGGTCTCCATCTCCTGGTTCGCTCTCTCGGCTTGCCCGTTGGTCTGGGGGTGATATCCAGAGGACAGGCTGGATGTAATGCCCAAAGCTTTACAGAAAGCTTTCCACACCTGGGAGACAAACTGGGGACCCCTGTCAGAGACAATATCCGTGGGTAGACCATGAGAGCGGAACACATGTTCAACCAAAATATCAGCCGTTCTCTGGCAGTGGGCAGTTTAGGTAGGCCCAAAAAATGAGCGAACTTAGAAAAACGATCAATCACCGTAAGAATGACAGTCTTACCAGATGAGGGGGGAAGTCCAGTGACAAAATCCATAGCGATATGCGACCAGGGCCGGCTGGGTATAGGTAGAGGTCGTAGATGACCAGCGCTGGCCTGGGTGGAGTTTTTACTTCGTGCACATACCGTACAAGCAGCAATGAAGGCTCGAGTGTCCGCCTCCATCGTGGCCCACCAGAACTTCCGTCGCACAAAGTCAAGGGTCCGCGAAACTCCAGGGTGACAGGTAAGGGGAGACGAGTGAGCCCACTGAAGTACCTGGGAGCGAGCAGACTCAGGGACAAACATCCGGTTAGGAGGACCCCTCCCAGGGTCAGCTTGCTGATGTTGAGCCTGTCTAACAATCCCCCTCGATGTCACATGTGATGACTGCAATACTGCAGGTAGGAGGCAAAATGGGTTCAGGGTTACTACCAGTATCAACAGCCGAATGAACACGAGACAGGGCGTCAGGCTTGACGTTGCGTGACCCAGGACGGTAAGACAGAGAAAAATTGAATCTCCCAAAAAATAGTGCCCACCTGGCTTGACGGGGGTTGAGCTGCTTCGCTGACTGGAGGTAAGCCAGATTCTTATGATCCGTCCAAACGATGAAGGGTTGTTCCGCCTCCAACCAATGTCGCCACTCCTCGAGAGCCAGCTTAACGGCGAGCAGTTCACGATTTCCAACATCATAATTCCTCTCTGCCTGAGAAAGTTTCCTTGAGAGAAAAGCACAGGGATGCAGTTTGTTATCTTCAGGAGAACGTTGTGACAACACTGCACCTACCCCAGTGTCGGATGCATCCACCTCCACGACAAACTGGCGGTCGGGGGTCCGGCTGCATCAGAATGGGAGCCGAGGCGAAGCGATGTTTCAGTTCTTCGAACGCTGATTCGGCCCCTTCATTCCAAGCGAACGGTCGTGAGATGGAGGTGAGAGCGGTGAGTGGCGCCGCAATGCGGCTGTAGTCCTTGATGAACCTCCTATAGAAGTTCGCAAACCCCAGGAATCGTTGAAGTTGTTTGCGGGTAGAGGGAGCTGGCCAGTCCGTGACAGCAGAGATCTTAGCTGGGTCCATCCGCAGCTCCCCCTGAGCTATGATGTAACCCAAAAAGAGGTCTCAGACACATGAAATTCACATTTCTCCATCTTCACAAACAGTTTGTTCTCCAACAACCTTTGCAACACCTGGCGCACATGCAGTTCATGTTCCTGGGAGGACTCTGAGAAAATCAAGATATCATCCAGATAGACAAAAACAAACCGATTCAACATGTCCCGAAGGACATCATTGACTAGTGCCTGAAAAACAGCAGGGGCATTAGACAACCCAAAAGGCATAACCCGATACTCAAAATGTCCCAAGGGTGTGTTGAAGGCAGTCTTCCATTCATCACCCTTACGAATGCGCACCAGGTGATACGCATTTCGTAGATCCAGTTTCGTAAAGATGGTAGCACCATGAAGGAGGGAAAAGCAGAATTAATCAAAGGCAGAGAATACTTGTTCTTAATGGTGATGTTGTTAAGTCCACGGTAATCAATACAGGGTCTGAGGGTCTTATCCTTCTTAGCAACAAAAAGAATCCCGCCTCCTACAGGTGACGAGGAAGGACGCATAATACCTGCCGCCAAGGAGTCCCGAATGTAGTTCTCCATAGCCTCCGTCTCCGGCCGGGAGAGATTGTACAGGCGACTGCTGGGGAGCGGGGCTCCTGGCTGGAGGTCAATGGCGCAGTCGTAAGGCCGGTGAGGAGGAAGAGAAGTAGCTCTGTGTTTGCAGAAAAACGGATGCCAGGTCATGATACACGTCAGGAACAGCGGAAAGATCCATGGACTCCAGTGGAGGTTGAGGCACAGTACTGGCAGGAGTCTGAGCAGAACACAAACAATTCACATGACAAAAAGTGCTCCATGAAACAATGCTACCTGTCACCCAATCAATGTGTGGATTGTGTTTTATGAGCCAGGGGATACCAAGGACCAGGGGAGTCTGTGGGCAGTCGATAATATGGAATTGAATGTTCTCCTGATGATTTCCCCGACACTCTAAGACAAACAGGAACAGTCTGATGGGTAATGCGGGTCAACAATTGTCCATTTAGACCCCTTAGCCTGCAGCGGACAGTCCATAGGAACAGTCTCCAAATCCATTTGTTGAGCCCACTCTCTATCCAAAAAGCTTTCGCGGCACCAGAGTCAATCAGCGCACTAACAGAGAAATTCTGGGACTGCCACTGGAGGGATGCCTGGAGCAGAATGCGGGAGAAGAGGAAGAATCCGCTGCTCGGCTCACCAAAACTTCTCCCATAAATGATGAGCCGACCCTTTTCCCGGACGAACTGGGCAGGAAGGAACGAAATGACCAGCTTCTCCACAATACAGGCAGACCCGAGCCTGAATACGACGTGCACGCTCCTCTGAGGACAACCGTGCACGACCCACCTCCATGGCTTCGGGTTCAGTCCTCCTCGTATCGACTCGGGAAGACACGGCTCTCTCCGTAGGGACGATGCAGGGAGGAGTTTGTTGATGACAGACAGGTTGCTTGGAACTAACACTCCTCTCCCGGCGGCGCTCCCGAATCCGATTATCCAACCTGATAGTGAGTGAAATAAGATTATCCAGCGTAGGCGATTCATCATATGACACCAATTCATCTTTTACGGTCTCAGACAAAGCATTGATGAACACTCCTTGTAATGCCTCGTCATTCCAACCACTCACTGCTGCTAAAGTCCGAAACTCCACTGCCATCTCCGCCACACTACGAGCCCCCTGCCGAAGAGAAAACAGCCGTTTCGCAGCCTCCTTGCCTCGTACGGGGTGGTCAAAAACCTTCCTCATCTCCGTGGTGAAGGCAACGTAAGCGTTGCAAATGTCCGACTGACTCTCCCAGACCGCGGATCCCCAGGCACGAGCGGAACCGCTAGTAGAGTTGATAAGGTAGGCAATACGGGCTCTTTCTGAGGCGTAGGTGAGGGGCTGTTGTTCAAACACTAACGAGCATTGAGTCAAAAAATCGCCACAGGTTCCCATGTTCCCGTCATAGCGCTCTGGAGCAGGAACAAAAGGCTCTCTCTGATCTGGGCTGAAGGGGTAGTAAGGGCAGATACTTGATTGGAGAGTAATTGAACCTGATTAAGCAGCACCTGACTGTCCTCAGCAATCGTTTTAAACAGGGTATCATGTTGACCAAGTAAAATGCCCTGATTGGCTATGGCAGTCCAAATTTGAGTGCACTCTGGGGTGGTATCCGAGCTACTGTCTGCTGGGTTCATGTTGGTCAGATCATACTGTTATGATTTAACTGGATAGAACCCAAATGCAGACAAGTACACCAAGCCAGAGAAGTTTTAACAGGTTTATTATAATGTTCAATAGTCCAGGTTTCCAATAAATGGGGAAGAGCAAGTCCAGGTTACAGGGAGGGTACAGATCCAGGTCAGGGCAGGTGTGGTACCGTAATGTCCTAGTGTCCGTGGTGAGTCCAAAGGAGAGGCCCGATAGTGGAGAGCAGGATGGTGGTGGCAGGAGTGACGCGGAGGCAGGAGTCAGGTTCCAAATATCTGTGGCACAGGAGAAAAGTAAATAACCAGTCCAAAAAAACACAAGAGCGAAAACAGACAGGTTGAGTCGGCAGCGAGACTAACATGGTTGTCTTGACTATGATCTGACGATGAGTGGAAAGTTTGACCGGGTCTTAAAGGCTGAGGTGATTATGGTGAATGAGCTGCAGCTGGAACCCTGACTCCCGCACACCAGACTTCACTCCTGCAATCAAGGACAGACAGAGGGGAGGGGGAGAGCAGAGAGAGAGCTACCTAGCAGCAGTAGGCCTAACAGATCCCCTGGCTTCCAAGAGAGACCATTCGTGCCACCATGCCCTTGTCGTTTCAGAGGAACTACCCTCGAACCACCTGCATCATTGACTGTGCCGAAAGTGCCATGCAGAGAGCCACAAACCACGACTCAAGGAGTGACACTTTCAGCCAGTATAAATCACGCAACACTGTGAAATATCTCGTCAGCTGTGGCCCCTAATGGGCTAATCATGTTTATATCTGATGCCTATGCTGGCAGAAGCAGCGATAAGTTTATCACCATGGACAGTGGGTTCCTAGACTATCTGAGGGCTGGTGATGAGGTCATGGCAGACCGTGGGTTCACCATTCGAGACTTGCTTGATGAGAGAAGGGTCAGTTTGAACATCCCTGCTTTCACCTACAGGCGCAATCAGTTGACCAATGAGGAGACGACACGCACCAGGCGAGTAGCCAATGTCCGCATACATGTGGAAAGAGCAATCCAGAGGCTGAAGGTGTTTTTATCCCAGAATGTTCCCATCAGCATGGCACCGAAACTGGACAACATCTTAACCATCTGTGCTGGCCCTAGTTAACCTGAAGAGTCCACTGATCAGTGAGGTTTAGAATCTTGCCCTGTGTCCCTGTCTACCAACACCCAGCCATGTTGTTCATTAAATACAGATAAACACAACAAATACTGCGTGCATTGTATTTTTTAATATTATATATGAATATTTTCATAGTGATGTAATTGTGTGGGCTGCTTTTGTATTTTACTTTTTAATACCTGTTAAGATTAAACACGCAATCTTTCTTGTTGAAGCCATTTGTTTAGTTTCCTCAAAACAATTAATTAATCCAGTGTTATTTATGTACAGTATGAGCTTACTATGAATTATGAACTGTGTTAAAATAAATTGTAGCACTCTAAGGATTGAAATTACATCAAACTTTATTTTCACTCAAACAGTACGCACACTGATATATTGCACAGCATAAAGAGATCATGTAAACAATGGACATCTGTTGGCTCCTGTGGGCATGACCTAAATAAGGCAGTTTATTTTGGTTTTAAAATGCTGAGATATTTACTGCAGAACTGTAACCTTCCCCTCAACAAAATCGCAACAATTTTCGGGAGCATGTGGGCAAAGTAGAATGTGCGTAGCCTTATGATATGCCCCTGGACAAAGCCTTGGTCGTAGGGTACTTCGATTTCTAGGTGCTCAGTTTTGTTCCAGATCACCAACTTGGAGTGCTGAAGCCCTGTGCAGTGTATCCCAATTTGTACCTGCATGTAGTAGCCTTTTGGACCATTGCAGGCAATATGGTAATCTACCCCTATCTCCGTTTGCCACAGTTGTGATTTCGCAGTTCTTTGTTGCCAAAAAATTCTGCAAGTGACTTGTTTCCCATCACAGGTGATTTGATCTCCAACAGAATGTCGTTGTTTATCACTCCATCGGGAGATGCTGCAAGCCACGGTTCCTTTTCGCACACCACTAAGCCTTTGGTTTCAATGCTGTTGCCCAGAGTTTCCAAATAGTCCCTTGCAAGTTCCTCCTCCGCCTCCTTGACGGGTCTTGCATTGCCACGGAAGGATGGGTGTAAGTGTTCTGACAAAAACTTGTCAGGCGCCGTGGTTGAGCAGTGTTCCCAAGCTAGCGCCGACATCGCTGTGTTTACACCGCAGACGCTGTGCCAACAACTTCCGCGGAAATGAAATGCATTTGTGTAGAGTTATGGCGCCACCCGGGATACAGCGCGTAAACTTGTGTATATAGCAATGCTTTCAGCAGGAAGGGGCCGACACCTCAAATTCAAGATGGTTAAACCAAAATGAGCTCGGTAAGCTTTCCGCCAAATAACAAAGATAATGCTTTTAGAAAATGGTGGCATAGAATGGGAGTTGATCAATGTTGGGAATAACCACATTTGACTGTTACAAAGAAACAAGTTGGTAGGTTCTAAAGTCATGTGGTGATCCTTCCTCCAATCGAGCATTGTTAAATTAAAACCAGATTAACAGCTCAATTGGAATAATAATATATCACGGGTGGGGGCGGAAACAATTTGGAGATGATAATATTGACATAACATTTGATCTTGTATTAAATATCTCTGGTAGCATTGTTGCCACAACGGAACTGAAGCAATTGTCCACTTGGTGGAGTTCCACCAACCTTTGCTTTTTCCAATCTGTCCTGTGTGGTACATCAAACTGCATTTGAATGTTGAACCACTTGACTTCAATACATCATCAATGCAAATAATGTGAACAATAAAAATAGCCTAAGTCTTTTTATTATTAAAATCTATAATTTAACAGATTCTCTGTGTTCGTATTCCATATTAACCACTCTCCATTTCTGATTTTCTGTGTTAGTATTACTTATTATCCTCTCAGGGTTTTGTTTATATTATGATAGCATCCAATAATAGAGCATCAATCTCCCTTTGGTTCACTGGAACAAATGTTCATGTCACGAGTTGCTAAGCCAGAACCCAGAAGCAGACCAGGACAAGGTAAGTTGAAACGAAGGTGAGTGTTTATTACAAATTCAAGAGTGATGCTGAATAATCCAGGGAACAGAGCGGGCGGCGTTGATTAGTTGTTGGGGGGTGCAGTGGTTGATCCCATCCTGGTCGGCAGCCGCACCACCAGGCAGAGGTTGGATGAAGGTTCCGGACGGGTGACTGCAGATGGAACAAAACGGGGTAAGTAAGCAACAAACCAACAAGGTGCAAAAACAACAAAACTAACGCTAGGCTCTAAGACTGATACTCTGGTAAACCTACTGTTCATGGCTAACGATCCGGCAGGGAATGGATGTTAGCCAGAGCCTAAGAAGGGTGATGATCAGGACCAGGTGTGCAGATTGCTGATGGGATGCAGGTGCGGAAATCAAGAGAGCTCCCCCGAGCGTTCCCCGAACCCTCGGGAAACTGGAGATCACGAACAGAAAAACTAGTCCACAGACAGGACCCGACTCAGACTGCCGGGATCGTTACAGTACCCCCCTCCGACGAACGCCACCGGGCGGACTCCCGGAGCGCCAGGATGGAGGCGGTAGAAGTCACGGATGAGGTCAGCATCTAGGATCTGTCGCCGCGAATCCAACTCCTCTCTTCAGGACCATACCCCTCCCAGTCCACGAGATACTGGAAACCCCGGCCCCGCCGTCTGAATCCATGATGCGCCGCACCGTGTAGGCAGGACCACCTCCGATCATCCGAGGAGGAGGAGGGGGGAGGCGGAGGAGGCAACAGAGGACTGAGGAAAACAGGCTTGAGGCAGGAGACATGAAAGGTGGGATGGACTCTGAGCGTCCTCGTAGTTTGAGTCGAACTGCCACTGGATTGATCACCTTCTCCACCACAAACGGACCAATGAACTTCGGTAACAACTTCCTAGACTCAGTCCGTAACGGAAGATCCCGTGTGGCCAACCAAACCCTATCTCCGATGGTATAGGTGGGAGCGGGATCCGGCGACGATTCGCCTGGAGCTGATACCGGTCCGAAACTCCTAAGGAGTGCCTTTCTGGCCCGATGCCAGGTCCGGTGGCAACGATCGAATATGGGCCTGAACAGAAGGCACTGAGAGCTCCTTCTCCTGAGAAGGGAACAGGGGAGGTTGGTAGCCATACAGGCACTGGAAGGGAGACATCCCAGTGGCAGATGTAGGGAGAGTATTGTGGGCATACTCAACCCAAGGCAACTGAGAGACCCAGGAGGTGGGGTTGGAAGAGACCAGACAGCGTAGCGTGGATTCCATCTTCTGGTTGGCTCTCTCCGCCTGACCATTGGATTGGGGGTGAAAACCAGATGTGAGACTGACTGTAGCTCCAATGGCCAAACAGAAGGACTTCCAGACAGCAGAGGTAAACTGAGGGCCACGGTCGGAAACGATATCACTGGGCAAACCGTGGACCCTGAAAACCTCCCTAACCAGGATCTCGGACGCCTCCGAGGCAGAGGGAAGCTTGGCAATTGGCACAAAGTGGGCGAACTTGCTGAATCTGTCCACGATAGTCAGAACGACCGTGTTCCCCCTCAGAAGCGGGCAACCCAGTGACGAAGTCCAGGGCCAGATGCGACCATGGTCGCCGGGGAATAGGAAGGGGGGTGAAGTAGTCCAGAGCTGGGCCGATTGGTACTCTTATTCTGCGCACACACTGACAGGCAGCAACAAAACCCCGAGTATCCTCGGCCATGGCAGGCCACCAAAAACGCCTGCGAAGAAACGCCATTGTCCGAGCCACGCCAGGGTGACAAGCCATCTTGCTGGCGTGGGACCATTTGAGGACAGCAGGACGAACCGACTCAGGCACAAACAACCGACCGGGTGGACCGTTACCGGGACCGGGCTGAGTCCGAAGGGCCGCCAGCACCTCCTCCTCAATCTTCCACATAACTGCTCCCACGACGCAGTTCCGGGGGAGAATTGTCTCGGTCTTGGACCCACTCTCCTCCGTCTTGAGAACATCCGGGACAAGGCGTCCCGCCTTGCCGCTTTCTAGATCCAGGCCGGAACGCCAGGGAAAACTTGAATCGTCCGAAAAACAACGCCCACCTGGCCTGGACGGGAGTTGAGACGCTTTAGCCGATTGCACGTAAGCGAGATTCTTGTGGTCAGTCCAGACAAAACGGTTGCTCCGCCTCCAACCAGTGGCGCCACCCCAAGGCAAGTTTCACCCGAGAAGCTCCCGGTTACCCACATCGTAATTCCTCTCCGCAGGTGAAAGGCGACGAGATAGTAGGCGCAGGGATGGAGTTTACTGTCCGTGGAGCATCGCTGCGACAGGATGGCGCCAACTCCCACATCAGACGCGTCCACTTCAACGACAACTGACGGGCCGTGTCCGGTTGAGAGAGAATCGTGCGTTGGTGAATCGCCTCTTCAAATCCAGAAACGCTCGATCCGCCTCCGGATTCCACTTGAAGGTCCTGATACTGGAAGTCAAGGCAGTTAACGGAGCGGCCACACGGCTGTAATCCCGGATGAATCTGCGGTAGAAATTCGCAAACCCCAAAAATCTCTGGAGCTGCAATCTCGCACCGGGCTGGGCCCATTCCAGAACCGCTCTAACCTTCTCCTGGTCCATCCTAATCTCTCCCCCTGGAGATGATGTACCCGAGAAAGGATGTCGTGTGGGCGTGAAACTCGCACTTCTCGGCCTTCACGAACAGGCGATTCTCCAACAATCGCTGCAGAACCTGCCGGACATGCTGGACGTGGGTCGGAAGGTTCCTTCGAGAAGATCAGAATGTCATCCAGGTAAACAAACACAAAGAGACCGATCATATCTCTCAGGACGTCGTTCACCATACTCTGGAATACCGCTGGAGCATTGGTCAGTCCAAACGGCATCACCTGATACCGAGTGACCCATCGGTGTATTGAAACCCGTCAACCACTCGCCCCCCTCTCCGATCCGGACCATGTGATACGAATTGCGTAGGTCTAGCTTGGTGAACACCGTAGCACCCTGTAAGGAGTCGAAGGCAGAACTCATCAAGGGCAGGGGATACTTGTTCTTGACCGTGATGTCATTCAACCCCCGATAATCAATACACGGTCGAAGAGAGCCATCCTTCTTACCCACAAAGAAGAATCCTGCCCCCAGGGGTGATGACGAGGGACGAACGAGACCAGCAGCTAGGGACTCCTTGATGTAGGTCTCCAAAGCCTCACGTTCAGGTCGGGAGATACTGTATAACCTTCCCTTGGGGTAGACAGCTCCAGGGAACAGGTTGATGGCACAATCATATGGTCGGTGGGGAGGGAGTGACAGAGCCTTCTGCTTACTGAAAACTTCCCCCAAATCGTGATATGTCTCGGGAACCAGGGACAAATCTGGGGGTTTAGCCTCAATCACCTGACTGGGAACCGAATGGGGGCAGGCAGTCTTGAGACAGTTAGCATGACAATCAAGGCTCCAACTCGTTACCTTGCCCGTCACCCAATCGAACGTGGGATTGTGTTCCTTCAGCCAGGGGTATCCAAGGACCAGAGGAACATGGGAAGACGGCAGAATGAAGAATGAAATCATCTCAGAATGATTCCCCGACAACCGCATCTTAACCGGTTCAGTCCTCATCGTGATACGTGCCAGACTACTGCCGTTCAGAGTGGTCGCTTAATGGCTTCCGCAATTGCTCCTTGGAAAGCCCCAGCTGTTCCACCAACTCGGCATCAAGAAAGCTTCCATCGGCACCTGAATCGATAAAAGCGTTAATCGCTAAGCTCTGATTCCTGTTCACAAGGGTAGCCGGGAAACGGGTCTGACAGAGGTACTGAGAGGTTGAAACTGGCTCGCTAAAAGTCCTCCCAACTTTAGCGAGCCGGGCAGTTTGACGACCGCCGGGAACAAGTGGAGATGTAATGTCCCGAGCTACCACAGTAGAGGCAGCAGTTGGTCTTACGTCTATGTTGACGCTCCTCCTTGGTTAACCCGTGCCGCCCCACTTGCATGGGGTTCAGAATCGGGAGAGAGGACCTCTCCACTAATCCTTTGTGGTGGAGAATGATCGACGTGTTCTGGTCCACCACCCGACCCGACTGGGAACTGAGAAGCTGATCGATTGGACGGACCCCATTGCTTCTCCCTCCTTCGCTCTCGGACCTCGATTATCCACCCGAATAGACAAGGCTACCAAGCTGTCCAGGTCACTAGGCTCCGGATAGGAGATCAACTCATCCTTGAGCTGCTCCGACAGACCCTGGTAAAAGGCCGCTTGCAGAGACTCCTCGCTCCACCCACTCTCCACAGCCAACGTCTTGAACTCGATCACGAAGTCGGCCACGCTGCGAGTTCCTTGGTGAAGCGAAACAGGCGCCTAGCTGCGTCCCTCCCTCGGACGGAATGGTCGAAGAGCTTCCTCATCTCGGCCGTGAACCCCTGGTATGAAGCCATGCAGGGGTCTTGTCGTTCCCAAACGGCTGAAGCCCACTCCAGCGCTCGACCACGCAGCAACGCAATCACAAAGGCTATCCTAGCCTTGTCTGTGGCATAAGAGTAGGGCTGTAGATCGAACACTAATCCACACTGCATAAGGAAGGAACGGCATCTTCCCAGCTCCCCTCATATTTATCCGGCGTCGGAACCTTGGGCTCACGGAAGGACACAGCTCCAGAAGCGGCAGGCGAGATGGGTGAAACCGGTAGTGGATCCTCCACCGAAACTTGCGTTGGTTCTGGACCTCCGTCAGACCGGTAGAAAGGTTCCGAACTGACAACGCGATCTCCTGTAGTACCGTGCTATCGATGGCCCAACATCTTCTCCTGATGGGTAATGGCATGGCGAACAGAGTCCAGGTCCGCTGGGTTCATTACTGGCCGGATCGCTCTGTCACGAGTTGCTAAGCCAGAACCCAGAAGCAGACCAGGACAAGGTAAGTTGAAACGAAGGTGAGTGTTTATTACAAATTCAAGAGTGATGCTGAATAATCCAGGGAACAGAGCGGGCGGCGTTGATTAGTTGTTGGGGGGTGCAGTGGTTGATCCCATCCTGGGTCGGCAGCCGCCGACCACCAGGCAGAGGTTGGATGAAGGTTCCGGACGGGTGACTGCAGATGGAACAAAACGGGGTAAGTAAGCAACAAACCAACAAGGTGCAAAAACAACAAAACTAACGCTAGGCTCTAAGACTGATACTCTGGTAAACCTACTGTTCATGGCTAACGATCCGGCAGGGAATGGATGTTAGGCCAGAGCCTAAGAAGGGTGATGATCAGGACCAGGTGTGCAGATTGCTGATGGGATGCAGGTGCGGAAATCAAGAGAGCTCCCCGGAGCGTTCCCGAACCCTCGGGAAACTGGAGATCACGAACAGAAAAACTAGTCCACAGACAGGACCCGACTCAGACTGCCGGGATCGTTACAGTTCATGAATAACTGATCGTTTGTCCTTTCTAAAGTCCAGTCCAGTGGCCTGCCTGTTGGTAATGCTGCAATGATGGATCGTATTCCATCTCAGTGGTTGGACTGAAGAGACACACTGACTGCACCCTGTCTGTCTGTCTGTACCCTGTCTTCCAGTACCCTGTTTGTGTCAGTCTGTACCCAGTCTGTCAGTCGGTACCCTCGGTCTTACTGCCATGTGAGGAAGGCTGTCAGTTCATCCCTTGCATGCGTTGAGTGAACCCATGCATAGCATGCAAAGACTGTGCACTGAACCAGGGGAAGGGTTCAAACCACCAGGACAACAAGCCTGTGTCTGACTGACCCCTGAACCTTGACCTGGTGACCTTGCTGCCTGACCAATAGGGAGACACACCAACCTTGGGTGCCGGAGATGTGGCGGCCTGCAATAGTACATCCAGGTCCATATGGAGCAGGTTAATAACCCCTGCTGGGGCCAAACACTGCCACACACACACACACAGGAAAGAGATAAGCACTGGGATTACTGGGATATGTTACTAGGAAGGTCTTGGAGATGACTGGCGAGGTGTTACCGGTTGAAAGGTGAAAAGGTAGGTGGAGGATGGATGAAGAGGGTGATGAGGGTGAGGAGAAAGGGGAGGATGGATGAAGATGGTGATGGACTTACCAGAGAATGAGAGGAGGTGAGATCGTCAGAAAGGGGTGGCTGGAGTGATGGATGGATGGAGAAAGAAAATAAAGAAAGGCAAGCAGAAAACAAGGGGGAGAGGAGGTTGGAGACCAGACCATCCCTAGGAAAACAAGGGGGAGAGGAGGTTGGAGACCACACCATCCCTAGGAAAACAAGGGGGAGAGGAGGTTGGAGACCAGACCATCCCTAGGAAAACAAGGGGGAGAGGAGGTTGGAGACCAGACCATCCCTAGGAAAACAAGGGGGAGAGGAGGTTGGAGACCAGACCATCCCTAGGAAAACAAGGGGGAGAGGAGGTTGGAGACCAGACCCTCCCTAGGAAAACAAGGGGGAGAGGAGGTTGGAGACCAGACCATCCCTAGGAAAACAAGGGGGAGAGGAGGTTGGAGACCAGACCATCCCTAGGAAAACAAGGGGGAGAGGAGGTTGGAGACCAGACCATCCCTAGGAAAACAAGGGGGAGAGGAGGTTGGAGACCAGACCCTCCCTAGGAAAACAAGGGGGAGAGGAGGTTGGAGTCAACGAAGGTCTGTGGCTGGGGGGCGAAACTGTAAGACAGGTAGAATCTAGACAACAGCACCACTTCCTCCTATTCAATTCTCAAGGTCCATTATAACTAAGTGAACCCAGTCAAAGGAGCATCACTTTGGTTTGCTTAAGTTTTATTTTGTTCCTCTACTGAGTAAATAACGTTGCATTGTAGTCCAGTGTCAGTCAATGCCATTTAAGACGAGGGAGGACGATTTTTATTTATTTATGAGCATGGCCTAATTTCTATTACAGCATATTGGATGACTGTCACTCATATTCCATTCACCCAGTTCAATGTAACTTCTATAGGTTAAGGCTACTACATGATACTCACATTTTCCCTATACCCAGCATGAGGTTGCTACAACCAAGCCTATAAATGTAAGTTTGCAATGTTGGTGCACACAGGTCGAGAGAAAATTGTGAGGTGACAGACAGTGACACATTGACAGACAGTGACACATTCTATACCGCCTTGCACACTCTTCAAATCAAATCAAATTGTATTTGTCACATACACGTGTTTAGCAGATGTTATTGCGGGTGAAGCAAAATACTTGTGCTTCTAGCTCCGACAGTGCAGTAAAATCTAACAAGTAATATCTAACAATTTCACAACAAATACCCAATACACACAAATCTAAGTAGTTTTTCCCGGCTGTATGTAATGATATAAAACACTTTCTGAGCTAATCATGTAATACATAATACATTTAAAAAAAAATAGAGCAAAGTTTCCTAAGAGCTAGTCGGCGCCAGGTACATCCATCTCTTGCCTGCATCTAGCTGATATAGTGTGTAATCATTAGTCCAACAGTTGCATAGAAGAGTTTCCATTGGACAAATTCAGGTATGTTTATCCCCGTTTCGTTCCGTTTGCTTCCGTTTAAGAAAAGGTTTTCAACAGAATGGGCGGAATAGCTAAAGTAATGTCATAGTGTGGTGTCGAGACAACGATGCTGATATGCTGTGATGACAAGAAATCCGCTGACACTGTCCTTGATTATAATGGTTTATTACATCAAAGATTACATCAAAGATTACAGTATCAATTTACAGACTCCTGCAGACATCTGGAGAACAACTGACCCAATCTCTAATATGTAATTCTCTCCTTCCTTTGTTCCAACCATGGTATTTATAATATGTAACATAATATGGGTGGTTTTAGATAGACCAATCCCTGGCCTTTACACATCCGAATCTCCTCTGTCTTAGAGGGCCCCTATAGTAATGTTGTCCAGATGTTTCCGCAAGCAGAGCCAAATTCCTCTAACACACCATTTGCAAACGTCAGCAAAATCATAAACTGTTTAGATACTACAATAGCTAATTATTAAAACCAAAAGCTTACCTTGACTTGGAAGAGTTCCAGTGTTGTGTTGGATAGTCATAGCCAGCTAACTAACATAGCATCCCTCTGTTTGAGCCGGGTATTTGAGTAGTCTAAACTAGCTAGCTGCATTTGCAGAACGGAATAAGGCTGTACCCAGAGGAGGATGGAAGCTAGCTGTCCTCCGGCTACACCATGGTGCTACCCTGCAGAGTGCTGTTGAGGCTACTTTAGCCCTTCATTGCAAAACAGTGTATTTTAATCAATTATTTGGTGACGTGAATATATTTAGTATTGTTTTATCTAAAAAGGAAAACAGTTTTAAATGTTTCACTATTTATATTTGTATTAAATTGACTGAGGATGGTCCTCCCCTTCCTCCTCTGAGGAGCCTCCACTGTTTTAGTCATATCTGTAGTCGGTCTGAGCAGGCAGTGTTGGGTCAATGTATGGTTCTGCAGTTGGTCAGTACGTGTGGAAGTATATCCAGACTTGCTCTGTTTCTGGTGCTGTGGGGTCTATTCACAGCTGTTGAAGGTAAGAGAGATATTGCATAATCTATTTAATTTGTACCCTAACCCTAAGTACAGGGTAACAATGAGTAATGACAGTACTTGTTACACTGTACTTACAGGAGTTAGACCTACACAGTAATAAGGACACTGTATTGTAAAGTGTAACCAAATTGTTCACTACAGTTTTAATAGTCAGTAAGAATAAACTGTCCTTTTTACTTCACTACCAGTAGCTACTAATGCTCAATCAAACCTATCTCATGAAACAATAGACTCACAATCTGTTTTCTTCCTGTTTACAGAGACTCAAGAGAAAACATTGAGAACAGGAGGAGCAGATGCCACTCTTCTCTTCCCAAACCAAACACTTACAGTGCATTCGGAAAGTATTCAGACCCATTGACTTTTTCCACATTTTGTTACATTACAGCCTTATTCTAAAATGGATTAAATAATTTTTCCCCCTCATCAATCTACACACAATACCCCATAAGACAAAACAAAAACAGGTTTTTGGAAATGTTTGCAAATATTTTTACTTCAGCCACACCAGAGTTGCTACACTCACCAATGAGTTCCAAACTGCCTTTGGAAGCAACTTCAGCACAAGAACTGTTCGTCGGGAGCTTCATGAAATGGGTTTCCATGGCCGAGCAGCCGCACACAAGCCTAAGATCACCATGTGCAATGCCAAGCGTTGGCTGGAGTGGTGTAAAGCTTGCCGCCATTGGACTCTGGAGCAGTGGAAACGCGTTTTCTGGAGTGATGAATCACGCTTCACCATCTGGCAGTCTGACGGACGAATCTGGGTTTGGCAGATGCAAGGAGAACGCTAACTGTGCCAACTGTGAAGTTTGGTGGAGGAGGAATAATGGTCTGGGGTTGTTTTTCATGGTTCGGGCTCCTTAGTTCCAGTGAAGGGAAATCTTAACGCTACAGCATACAATTACATTCTAGACGATTCTGTGCTTCCAACTTTGTGGCAACAGTTTGGGGAAGGCCCTTTCCTGTTTCAGCATGACAATTCTCCCGTGCACAAAGTGAGGTCCATACAGAAATGGTTTGTCGAGATCGGTGTGGAAGAACTTGACTGGCCTGCACTGAGCCCTGACTTCAACCCCATCGAACACCTTTGGGATGAATTGGAACGCCGACTGCGAGCCAGGCCTAATCGCCCAAAATCAATGTCCGACCTCATTAATGCTCTTTTAGCTGAATGGAAGAAAATCCCAGCAGCAGTGTTCCAACATCTAGTGGAAAGCCTTCCCAGAAGGGTGGAGGCTGTTATAGCAGCAAAGGCGGGATCAACTCCATATTAATGTCACACCCTGATCTGTTTCACCTGTCTTTGTGATTGTCTCCACCCCCCTCCAGGTGTCGCCATCTTCCCCATTATCCCCAGTGTATTTATACCTGTGTTCTCTGTTTGTCTGTTGCCAGTTCGTTTTGTTTCGTCACGCCTACCAGCGGTTTTCTCCTTGCGCCTGTCTTGCTCAAGTTCCTGTTTTCAAGTTTTCCCGGTTTTGACCATTCTGCCTGCCCTGAACCTGAGATTGCCTGCCGTTCTGTACCTTTTGGACTCTGATCTGGATTACTGACCCCTGCCTGCCCCTGACCTGTCGTTTGCCTGCGCCTTGTTTTTGTTATAAACTTTTTGTTACTTCAACACTGTCTGCATCTGGGTCTTCTCCTGAAAAAAGATAATGTATGCCCATGGTATTGGAATGAGATGTTCGACGAGCAGGTGTCCACATACTTTTGGTCATGTATTGTAAGTGTTTGGAGTTGTTCCAGGTTATAAATAGGATATATAATTTACCCCCAAAATATATAAACATTGATTATTATAAATGTAGGGCCTATAGGTTTGTCTCATCTTTCAAAAAGAATGCAATATAGACAACGTTATTATGAACGTTTAACAGGTTTTAATTTTAACTGGGCCCTATAACAAATACATACTGTTTTAACAACTACTTATCTGTTGAGCAGTGGATGGAGTTAGTGAGAATCACTCAATTCTGTTCTCTGTATGGTGCAAAACATAATCTGCTACACTGACTATCAAATCCGTGTTTAAACTGAACAGACCGGGTGTGATATGTTCCGCCTCTTCATGAGTGACGTCAGTTGCATGAGCGCTGCAAAACTACAGTATCAAACCCGTTTCTCTGCGACCTCTCTCCCTAAAAGTATATTTAGGCGACCCCTAGTGGCAACTGTTTGTAACTTCTGTTGGTCTCTTGAGTAGCAGAAGAATCAAAGACGATTCACTTTTAAAGCATTACCAGCAGAAAATGTATGACACGTTAAATAAAAACGTACATTACAACATTGTTTAAACATTTTATTTATAAAAGTAGAAAACACACACACACAACCAAGTACATTACAACATTGTGTATCTTACAGCATTTGATGTATAAAAAGTTAAGAAAGAAAACAACACACACACAGTGAAAGTAGTCTACATGATGACATTGTGTAGGTTATAATATTATAACACACACCATGAAAGTAGTCTACATGATGACATTGTGTAGGTTATAATATTATAACACACACCATGAAAGTAGTCTACATGATGACATTGTGTAGGTTATAATATTATAACACACACCATGAAAGTAGTCTACATGATGACATTGTGTAGGTTATAATATTATAACACACACCATGAAAGTAGTCTACATGATGACATTGTGTAGGTTATAATATTATAACACACACCATGAAAGTAGTCTACATGATGACATTGTGTAGGTTATAATATTATAACACACACCATGAAAGTAGTCTACATGATGACATTGTGTAGGTTATAATATTATAACACACACCATGAAAGTAGTCTACATTATGACATTGTGTAGGTTATAATATTATAACACACACCATGAAAGTAGTCTACATGATGACATTGTGTAGATTATAATATTATAACACACACCATGAAAGTAGTCTACATTATGACATTGTGTAGGTTATAATATTACAACATTTGATTCATATTAAAGGGAAGAATAAAACAAAACACAAGTCTAGTGTGGATTTATCATGTTTCATCATTAACCAACTGCTAAATATATTTACATACATACATACTGTATTTACACATACAATAACCAGCAGGCCTATCTACAGTTGGGAAAAAAAGTATTTAGTCAGCCACCAATTGTGCAAGTTCTCCCACTTAAAAAGATGAGAGAGGCCTGTAATTTTCATCATAGGTACATGTCAACTATGACAGACAAATTGAGAAATAAAAAAATCCAGAAAATCTCTGTAGGATTTTTTATGAATTTATTTGCAAATTATGGTGGAAAATAAGTATTTGGTCACCTACAAACAAGCAAGATTTCTGGCTCTCACAGACCTGTAACTTCTTCTTTAAGAGGCTCCTCTGTCCTCCACTCGTTACCTGTATTAATGGCACCTGTTTGAACTTGTTATCAGTATAAAAGACACCTGTCCACAACCTCAAACAGTCACACTCCAAACTCCACTATGGCCAAGACCAAAGAGCTGTCAAAGGACACCAGAAACAAAATTGTAGACCTGCACCAGGCTGGGAAGGCTGAATCTGCAATAGGTAAGCAGCTTGGTTTGAAGAAATCAACTGTGGGAGCAATTATTAGGAAATGGAAGACATACAAGACCACTGATAATCTCCCTCGATCTGGGGCTCCACGCAAGATCTCACCCCGTGGGGTCAAAATGATCACAAGAACGGTGAGCAAAAATCCCAGAACCACACGGGGGGACCTAGTGAATGACCTGCAGAGAGCTGGGACCAAAATAACAAAGCCTACCATCAGTAACACACTACGCCGCCAGGGACTCAAATCCTGCAGTGCCAGACGTGTCCCCCTGCTTAAGCCAGTACATGTCCAGGCCCGTCTGAAGTTTGCTAGAGTGCATTTGGATGATCCAGAAGAGGATTGGGAGAATGTCATATGGTCAGATGAAACCAAAATAGAACTTTTTGGTAAAAACTCAACTCGTCGTGTTTGGAGGACAAAGAATGCTGAGTTGCATCCAAAGAACACCATACCTACTGTGAAGCATGGGGGTGGAAACATCATGCTTTGGGGCTGTTTTTCTGCAAAGGGACCAGGACGACTGATCCGTGTAAAGGAAATAATGAATGGGGCCATGTATCGTGAGATTTTGAGTGAAAACCTCCTTCCATCAGCAAGGGCATTGAAGATGAAACATGGCTGGGTCTTCCAGCATGACAATGATCCCAAACACACCGCCCGGGCAACGAAGGAGTGGCTTCGTAAGAAGCATTTCAAGGTCCTGGAGTGGCCTAGCCAGTCTCCAGATCTCAACCCCCATAGAAAATCTTTGGAGGGAGTTGAAAGTCCGTGTTGCCCAGCGACAGCCCCAAAACATCACTGCTCTAGAGGAGATCTGCATGGAGGAATGGGCCAAAATACCAGCAACAGTGTGTGAAAACCTTGTGAAGACTTACAGAAAACGTTTGACCTGTGTCATTGTCAACAAAGGGTATATAACAAAGTATTGAGAAACTTTTGTTATTGACCAAATACTTATTTTCCACCATAATTTGCAAATAAATTCATTAAAAGTCCTACAATGTGATCTTCTGGATTTTTTTTTCTCATTTTGTCTGTCATAGTTGACGTGTACCTATGATGAAAATTACAGGCCTCTCTCATCTTTTTAAGTGGGAGAACTTGCACAATTGGTGGCTGACTAAATACTTTTTTCCCCCACTGTATGTGTGTCAGCCATTCAGTCCACTATTCAGTACCCACAATGCCTATGGATAGAGACGGTCTCTGAACCACACAGATGTGTGTTATACAGTGTGGTAGTCACTCAGTTCTCGTAAGACTCTAAAAGGTTCCTAAGATAGAAATGTCAAAACTGTCAAGTGTTGACAGCTATGGTCTAATACAAACAAATAGCTGACCAAGGTGTTTAAAATACAATTAAAATGATCATTATACAGTATACTTTTATTTAATCCATTTCAGAATAAGGCTGTAACGTAACAAAATGTGGAAAAAATCAAGGGGTCTGAATACTTTCCGAATGCACTGCATTCTGTATAAAATAAGGTAATTAAAAAATTGACTGAATGGAGTATCCTATATTAGTGACATGATTAACATAACAACAATGCAAATCATTTGCATGTATTCAGTCACCGTGACTACCACCACAGAACATCATTCCAGAGCTTCTTGTTGAGAGAATAAAATAAAAGAGGACTTAAACCTACTTCTCTACATCATCTTGTGCTTGTTGCATCATACGCTTGGCTGAGGAGCTGAGGGAGTGTTACCTGAAACACAAAAAGTACATTTTGGAGTGATGTTTTGAATTTTGGGGTTATTGTGACACATTATAACATTCACAATCATCTCTGTTTCAAGCACTCTACCAGGATGATAAAAATAAGGTTGTACAAATACTTACATTTTGAATGGACTGGAGATTGTTGTGGTCCTGAAAGAAATTAAAATTGGCAATGATAATGAGAAGAGCCAAATCATCTGTTGTAAAAGTGTACTAATATAACTACTTTTGTGGGCATTTACAATTACATATTCTCCAGGGATTCCATTTGATGCTGAAAAACAATTCAGTGTGTTCTACTCTATTCCTTACCTACAGTAAGTACAAACACTGTTTACTTGAAATCATAAACCCTACTGTTAATTAGAATATGTGTCTTACTGTTAGATTAGACCTCTAGATATCAGGGTCATCATGTTGAGGGTTGACTGTTGATAGTTCTTCCTGTTCTCTGTCATGGGCTGTGGGATTTGGGCTAAAGATTGTTTTTGTAAGTTTGACAATCAATGTCAAATGAATACTGTATTTTCTCTTTGTCATCTGGACAGTAAAACGTACCTTCTCATTTTATTTATCTGTTTGCACCACCACTGTGCCACAGCTCCACAGCACACAGCAATGAAACACAGTGAACCCATCACTGCACCAATCACTGTTGTCTTACCTGTGAAAGATGACAAGATGAGAATGGTACAATTCACAGATAAGAGTGTCAGAGATTAGTTGTGGTCATTAGATGAATGACTTACCACTGATCCTGTCACCATCAGTGACCTCAGGTAGACCTAGCACAGAAAATACAGAAACAGTACTTCAGAATGACACCAGCATGTTGACTGTTACTGTAGGCATGTACAGAACCATTTCTCACCAGCAAATGGAGCTTGAGTTCTAGCTGGAATAACCATGGATACGTTCTTGGTGACACCTCCAGAGAACAGTGAAACCATACAGCCAACCCTCGTGTCTTTGTCAGGTAGACTGAATGCTGCCAGCATGGAAGTTATGGTGACACTGACAGTTCCATTGGGATGGGTGACATTGGCCATTGTGGAATTTTCTAGAATTTCTGAGTCTTCCCAGGTCACTATAGGAGCAGGTCGTCCAGTAGCAGAACAGGACAGAGTGGTGTGACTGTTGTTGGTTTGTGTGATGAGGAGTGAGGGTCCATACAGCTCTACAGAACAACAACAGACACAGTTCACAGTGAATGTAAATACTATAATGTTTTCATGTACATGATTTACTAAATTATTCCATTTACATGATATACTAAATGATTCCATTTTGATAAATGCTTGCAAGACATTGGATGTATGATCTGATAAAATGGCTGCCTGAAGTTCTGAAGAAGTTGTTCTGGGTCAGTCATTTACAGTACATTATGTTATCAGTTCTTACCATTGACTTGGAGGCAGGTCGTTCCGCTGATTGGTCCATCTGGAAAGGTGTTAAACAGACACTTGTAGCAGGACTCGTCTCCTCTTGACACTCCTCTGATGATGATAGAGCAGTTCTGCAGACCCTCGTCTTCAAACTCCACTTTCCCCTTAAAATGTGGGTTGACATCAGGACCGTATTTGCTATAGGAGGCCACATTTTCATTCGCCCCAGGTGTCAGTTTTTGCCAGGTGACTTGCCGCACGTCTTTGGGTGTCATGAGCTCACAGTTTAAGATTGCATCTTCTCCCAGGGTTGCTGTGACAACCTGCTGTGTTCTCACCAACTGAGAGAGCCCTGCATGAAGACAGTTTCACATTACTTAGTACTTACTATATTACAAACTCACACACACACAGTTGGTAGAGCATGGTGCGTTGTGGGTTTGATTCTCGCTGGGACCATATTCTAAACAAATGTATGCACTTACTGTATTGTAAGTTGCTTTGGACAAAAGCGTCAGCTAAAAGCCATATCTTTAAAATATATATTGTATCGTTTTGTAGCACAGGGCTTTGACTTTTTTTAAAAACTATTTATGTTAATACAACGTGCAGGAGGGCCAAAATGTCAATTGTATGATTTAGAGGCAATTTGTGTTACGTTGTGTTGTGTTACTTTACGTTGTGTTATGTTATGTTGCGTTATGTAAACTTGTCTTGTGTTGTGTTGTGTTTTCTTATGTTATGTTGCGTTATGTTGTGTTGTGTAATGTTATGCAACTGTTTGAATAAAGAAGAGTGAGACAGAAAAACATATTTGTGTGATGTCATCATGCATGATGTGCAGAAAGTTTCACTTTACTGAAAGCAGACAATTACCACTCTATTATTAGGCATTTCATCACTTTACCTAATGCAATGAAAGATGAAAACCAATCAAAAATGACTTTATAGAGCAGCCATACTCAACTGGCAGGTCACGGTCCAGATCTGGACCTAGAACGGGGTCAATATAGACCGTGGTCCAGATCCACACCTAGAACGGGGTCAATATAGACCGTGGTCCAGATCCACACCTAGAACGGGGTCAATATAGACCGTGGTCCAGAACCACACCTAGAACGGGTCAATATAGACCGTGGTCCAGATCCACACCTAGAACGGGGTCAATATAGACCGTGGTCCAGATCCACACCTAGAACGGGGTCTATATAGACCGTGGTCCAGAACCACACCTAGAACGGGGTCAATATAGACCGTGGTCCAGATCCACACCTAGAACGGGGTCAATATAGACCGTGGTCCAGAACCACACCTAGAACGGGGTCAATATAGACCGTGGTCCAGATCCACACCTAGAACGGGGTCAATATAGACCGTGGTCCAGATCCACACCTAGAACGGGGTCAATATAGACCGTGGTCCAGATCCACACCTAGAACGGGGTCAATATAGACCACTGGTCCCGAGTCTTTTTTAGACACTCAGTCAGGCTTTCAACTTAGTTAGGAAGGTGTTCCTCATATTTGGTATTGTCAGTGTATATACAGGCAGTTTGTGGGACTGGACTGATTGTGCATTTATGGTTGGTTAAGAAGGGACCGGAGTGCACTTTGATGCACTATGCAATAACTATTCAAGATACTGGTGATTTCTTGGTTCTTTGAGGTACACTGCATTTTCAGATGACAACAAAAGTATTATGATGAAGTATTCAGACCCCTTCACTTTTTCCACATTTTGTTACGCTACAGAATTATTCTAAAATTGATTTTTTTATTTAAATCCCTCATCAATCGCCACACAATACCCCATAATGACAAAGCAAAAACAGGTTTTAGAAACTTTTGAAAATGTATTTTTTTTAAAACAGAAATATCACATTTACATAAGTATTCAGACCCCTTTACTCAGTACTATGTACTTTGGCAGCGTTACAGCCTTGAGTCTTCTTGGGCATGACGCTACAAGCTTGGCACACCTGTATTTAGGGAGTTTATTTGCAGATCCTCTCAGCATGATATTGCCACCACCATGCTCCACTGTAGGGATGGTGCCAGGTTTCCTCCATTCGTGACACTTGGAATTCAGGCCAAAGAGTTCAATTTTGATTTCATCAGACCAGAGAATCTTGTTTCTCATAGTCTGAGAGTCCTTTAGGTGCCTTTTGGCAAACTTCAAGCGGGCTGTCATGTGCCTTTCCTGATGAGTGGCTTCTGTCTGGCCACTCTACCATAAAGGCCTGATTGGATGGAGTGCTGCAGAGATGGTTGTCCTTCTGGAAGGTTCTCCAATCTCCACAGAGGAACTCTGGAGCTCTGTCAGAGTGACCATCAGGTTATTGGTTACCTCCCTGACCCATGTCCCTTCTCCCTTGAAAATGTTTGGTGCCCTTCCCCAGATCTGTGCCTCAACACAATCCTGTCTCGGAGCTCTATGGGCAATTCCTAGACCTCTTGGCTTGGTTTTTTGCTCTGACATGTACTGTCAACTGTGGGACCTTAAATAGACAGGTGTGTACCTTTCAAAATTATGTCCAATCAATTGAATTTACCACAGGTGGACTCCAATCAAGTTGTAGAAACGTTTCAAGGATGATCAATGGAAACAGGATGCACCTGAGCTCACTTTCAAGTCATAGCAATGGGTCTGAATACTTATGTAAATAAGGTATTTCAGTTTTATTTTTAAGAAATTTGGAAAGAAAAATATCTAAAAACTGTTTTTGCTTTGTCCTTATGGGGTATTGTGTATAGATTGATGAGGAAAAACATTTATTTAATCAATTTTACAATAAATAAATGTGGAAAAAGTGAAGGGGTCTGAATACTTTCCGAACTCATTTTGCACAGCGTCACATCCATAACGGAGAATGTCACAACTGTACATTTTCTCTCTAAAGTATATATGACCATTTTTACATGTTCATCATTGTTGTTTTAGTGTGTAGCCAAGCCTTACTTTCAAAGTGGCTATCAGTATTTTACCATAAGACTTTGAGATTCACAGACTTTTGCTAATATGTCCATTCTCCCAAAAATGCATGTCCATTTCCGTCACATCCATAACGCATGTTTTGTTGTTCAGTTACTTGAAAGTAGTATTACTTAGAATTGCGTCATTTTGTGTCTACACTTCCCCTGTAGGGTTCTACAAATATACAAATATACACATTAACACTTTCCTTTATGATAAGTCAATTCTGTGAGCCATTTTGTTTCTCATGTTGTGTGTGAATGTCACATCCATAACGCTGGAATTGCCCTGAAGGGGCTAAACAACTGCATGACTACATATGCAGTATTGTATCAATAGTTTCAATTCCCATTTTATATGTTTGTCCATTTCAAAGGACTCTTGGAAGACTTGCCCTTAGTGGGCTAAAAGAGATCCTAATAAGATTGATGCTCTAATATGTAACGTTTTGGGCGAGCTGACCAAATTCACATAGAAATGTGTGTTATAGATCTGTCATTATCATTGAAAGCAAGTCTAAGAAGCGATATAACTATTTTATGTGAGCTATTTCTATGCTTCCCATTTTTTAACTTTTGTTTTTGCATCTTTTACTTTAGGTTTTGTGAACTAGTTTCAAACAGCTGAAAATATAATATTTTTGGTTATTGAAAATATATTTCACAGCGGTTTAGATGGTACATAGATTCTCTACACTAAACGTTGCTTGTTTTGTCATATAAACTGAAATTAAGCGAACTACTCACATTTTTGCAACCAGGAAATGGTGGAGCGATTTCTGCATATTGCACCTTTAAATGAAATAAAATCAACCTCTGAGAACTACACCTCTGAGAACTAACTCAATCAGACAAGTTGGCAAAACTTTGTTCCAACTTAACTAGACAAGTTGGATTAAAGTTCAATCAATTTAAAATCATGTGTTTGATAGATGTTTGTATGGAAATTATTTTGTAGGCTGTTATATTTGTATTACGTTTGAGACAAGTATGTTAATGTTGTACTTAGTCTCCCTTGACTCCGTTCCAGTTTCAGTTATTATCCAATTAATTGACTGGGCAGTGTTCTTTTTGTATTCTGACAACAAACCACTTTTTTGCTATAGCTGATGTATTGCATCATATGTCAGCTACTGAAATATATATTTTAATTGTAAACTGGTCCCTGACAAGTACATTTATTAAAATATGTTAATAGAACTTGCAGAGAGCCACGTTGGGAAATATGTTAATAGAACACGTATTTTGAGCCAACACAGTATTTTAAATAGAGATTTTCAGCAAACACAGATTGTTTTATTCAACTCACAATGAGCAAAAATCTTTGGGTTAGTGAAGTATTGCATGTCAGCTCAACAATCTCCCAATTCAAATGTCCAGTCAACTTGGATATTTAAGCTACATGGACTTTTTCTAAATTGCAGTTTTAACAGTATAGAACAGGAAGATGCTGATGTTTGTAAACTGATGGTGACCGGACTGGCCATTCACCAGTAAAAAGGCACCTTAGCTTCAAACAATTTCAAAATATAAAACTTTTCTTTCAATTAATTGTATTCCTTTAAGGACTATTTGCAGTTACAATTGATGCATAATGCACCTATACATTTAGTGTAGTTAGCTACATCTCATAATGAAACTCTGAAATTGACAATACGGTATACATTTTAGACCTACAGACCTATCATGTACTTCATATGAAAACTGATGTAACTCACCCTCAGCAAGGAATAGCAGCAGAACAGAAAGGCAACTTTTAACACGAGCCATGGCAGCAATGTGTGGCTAGGTGTGGCTAGGTGAGGTAAATGGACCTCTGGATGATGTGCGGCAAAGTAGTACTCCAGCTAGACAGTGTTGATACAATGGACAGCAGAATATCCTTGAGGCATGGAAGAGTATCGAAGCCACAAATGTAATACTGTATAATTGGCCATGTCCACGGCAGCACCGCTGCACCCGCTGCTCGTTGAGAAGAGTAAGAACGTAGTCCGTTGGAAAGTTAAAAAACTAACAAGCTCTGTTGTTTTAGTTGAATGCGGCTTTGCGACAGCTACTCCTCCAGTGAAAGTGAAAGTAAACACAAAACGGTATCAGGAAAACACTGAACGGTTCGGGGTAATAACATTATGTATCATCATGCATAGCTAAATGAATCGAATGGTGAGATTATGAAGGTTTTTCCCTTGTGTGTGTCAGTGCCATTGCTTGCTCAAAGATGTAGCTGTGAAGTAAGTCTCTCCCGACAGCGGTTTGATTTCACACTCAATTTGCTGGGCCAGTCAAAGATAAGGGAGGCGTCTGATCTCTGAAACAAAACTCCATCCCCTCATTACCCCAGCAGGTTATAACAGCCTCCCCATAACAGATAAGATGGACATTTGTGGTGCTTTTAATAACCACTTTGCCTCAGCGGGCCACCTGTTTGATAAAATAGCTTCTGAAAACTAGAATGTATAACTGTTTTAACTTCATGAGCACCAATCTGGTTTTAGACGTGGACATGGCACTGTTTCAGCGGCTACACTTAGATGATGTGCTACATTGTTTAGACCATAAAAATCATTGTGCCGCCTTCTTTATTGACTTGTCAAAGGCATTTGATACAGTTGACCATTTCTTACTTGTTCTAAGGTTGTCTGAAATAGGCCTAGATCAGGCATTTTGCGATTGGTTCAAGAACTATCTAACGGACTGGACACAATGTTTGCTTACTGACGGTATCAAATCTAGTTTTCTCAATATCACGAAAGGTGTGCCACAGGGGTCGATTTTGGGCCCTGTTCTCTTCACTATTTCTATAAATAATATTAGTCTATCTGTTAAAACCTGTAACATTCATCTCTACGTGGATGATGGTAATTTACTCCTGTGGTCCCTCAGTACAGCAGGCCATTCATGCCCTTCAGCATGGGTTTGACTCTGTTCAAAAAACACTTACTGATCTTAAACTAGTGCTAACTGTTAATACATCCAAATTGATGATGTTCTCTAGGTCTCATAATATTGACCCTGAGGACCTGCATATTCGCACATTGAAGGGAGCCCAAGTTGAGCAAGTTCCCCATTATAAGTAATAATAATACGCCATTTAGCAGACGCTTTTATCCAAAGCGACTTACAGTCATGTATGTATACATTTTTACGAATGGGTGGTCCCGGGGATTGAACCCACTACCCTGGCGTTACAAGCGCCATACTCTCACCAATTGAGCTACAGAGGACCACAAAGTACTTGGGTATTAGGATTGACGATAAAACACACATTAAAAAACTGACACAAAAGTTGAGAATTAAGATTGGTTTCTTTTATAGAAATAAATCCTGTCTCACTTTGGAAAGTAGAAGGAAGATTGTTCAAGCAACGCTTCTCGCAGTGCTTGATTATAGGATATAATCTACATGCATGTGGCAGCCTCTGTTTTAAAACCTTTAGATTCAGTCTATCACTCAGCACTACGTTTTATCACTGGGGACAATTTTCATACACATCACTGCATTTTGTATAGTTTTCTTAGCTGGGAGTCTGACTACCAGAAGGGCTCAGCATTGGCTACCTTTTGTATATAAACCGGTTCTTCAGTGACTCTCCCACTACCTCAGCTCATGTATTGACTGGAGATCCAGCAATTTTCAGACCCGCTCTCTGGACTGGCTGGTTCTGGAGGTCCCGCGGGTCTCCACTGACCTGGGGACAAATGCTTTTAGTTTTTATGCCTCAGCTCAAGGAATAGTCTTCAGGCCACTTTGAAATTAGTGTTTGTTTTGATTGATCTTGTTGTATTTACTGTATTGATATTATTTATTGTATGTCCACAGGGCTCCCTTGAAAATGAGACCCTGGTCTCAATGCTGACCCACCTTGTATAAATAAAAGTAATAAATAAATACAAATATATTTATTGCTATGGTTCTCGTTCAAACCTGTGTTCATTTATGAAAATTTAAAATGGTTATAGCTCAAAAAGTATACACAGCATCAAAAATCCTTTGACAAGCAATCTAAGTTGGGGCAGTCTGGAAGTTGGTTTCTTTTTAATAGCTTAAATCGTTTAAACTCTAGAGCGAGCGAAATAAATATAATAATAATAGTAATAATAATTATAATAAGAGTATGTAAGAAATCTAGAGTTGTGCTTTGCTTGGCAAGCACACCTAATTATTTTAGAATGCAAATATAAAATAAATAGATTTTCGCGCTTCTAACTAACTGCAAATGGTTGCATCTTGTTATTATATTTAGCTACCTATTTTATTCTTCTGAATCAGAGCGTCATCATATATTCCTCCACAAGGCTACTAGTAAGCTACATATGCCTTCTTGCAATGTAGTACTTCAACCACTTGAAACTGTGCGTACGCATGGTCTAAAGTTAGCGGGAGGATAACCACGTTCTCACGTGAAGTTCAGTTTTTATAAACGCCAACTTTTGCGTGGAAACTGGCGCATGCATGGTTTGAGTGATGTTTTGTGCGTACGCAACGTTTATAAATGAGGCCCCTGCAGACTAGGCTCTTTTACATTTTCAATTGAATTTTCCACAGCCCCATATGAGATTTTCCAGTGTAATATGGTGACTATTGTTAATGTCTTTGTAGGAGGAGCAACAGGACATTCCCAGCACGTTCACAGGGAGAGACAATGGGCTTTACTCAACTCTCCAGCTGCCTCATCCTAACCTCTGACCCTCAGGCACCGTTGACCAATGACCACATGACATAAGACACCGTCTAGTAACAGCTAGCTATACAGCTCTATGGTAGAGTGGTAGATATACATTTACTGTGAATATTTTGATTACTGAAAATGCAAAAACAAATTCCTGTCTGACTTGCCATATATCAGCCTCTCCTTTACTGTAGATATCCTGTGGTTGTTGTAAATATCAACACTGTATGCAGGCTGCACATCTGTTATGGAAATACAATTGTTATATACATGTCTCAAAATTATAGCTGTTCTGTTGTTTGCGGATAGAACAAAGCTTTTTCTGTGGAGATCACCTGATCCCAAAATCATAAACTTCAAAACTCCACCAGGTGTCAGTATACTGTTGTAAAAGACTAACATTTTCCTGTCATAAACATTAATGGAGAAATCAGTAAAAGTCCCAACTGCCACTGTATTCAAACTGTAACTTTAGAAAACAGTATATGAATGTAGACCTGTTTTACAGTTTTCTGTTTACTATAGAGGCCTGGCTACATGAATTAGGCTACATGTTTAAGTGCATATGTTAATAAATAAAAAAATTATAACAGTTTTTCCAACAAACAAAAAAAGTAAAAAAAACATGTACGCATGCTGTAGCCTATGTACTTCTGTGGATGCAAGGCCAGTCTATTAAAAGCATGAGATAACTGTTTCATGGTGGCAGCTCCTTTGTTTCCTTCCTGCACATCACAGTTAGCCTGACTACCCATCCACATCACAGTTAGCCTGACTACCCATCCACATCACAGTTAGCCTGACTACCCATCCACATCATAGTTAGCCTGACTACCCATCCACATCACAGTTAGCCTGACTACCCATCCACATCACAGTTAGCCTGACTACCCATCCACACCACAGTTAGCCTGACTACCCATCCACATCATAGTTAGCCTGACTACCCATCCACACCACAGTTAGCCTGACTACCCATCCACATCACAGTTAGCCTGACTACCCATCCACATCACAGTTAGCCTGACTACCCATCCACATCACAGTTAGCCTGACTACCCATCCACATCACAGTTAGCCTGACTACCCATCCACATCAAAGTTAGCCTGACTACCCATCCCATTCACAGTTAGCCTGACTACCCATCCACATCGCTCCAGCCAAACACAACGCCCCCTAGCGTTTCTTCTCCACCATGAGTCTGGATTTGCTTTCCTCCCCGACGTCTTAAGAATGTGAAAACATTCTGACAATTCTGATTGGTCCCAGAAACTGATGTGTTGGGCCAGAGCTAGCCTACATGAATCACGTCATTGGCTTTGATACTCTGATTGGTTAGAGAAGTTCCAATTGCTGGTTAATTTATTTTGTACAATACCCCTCATTTTGACGTCAGCACAAATGATTTCTAGTATGGCAGTTTCAGACTGAATGTATGGAGCGATCGATAGAGCAGCGGAATTAAATGCACGATATGTTGTCAGGCAACATCTCATGAATAATAATGCAGCCCTTACCTTTTTGAATTATTTAACAAAAGTATTTAGCAAAAGTGAAATTTCAAAAACATAGCCAATGTAGACAACTAAAACATATACAAATTATTAATACAACATTTAAATAAACAAAAAACACTTATACCAGCAGCTGAGACTAATATGAAAAGGGCACAGCCAGGGATGAACCCTATTAAGCTATGGCTCAAGTAAAGAGAGTGTGACAGACAGAATAGAATAGAATAGAATAGAATGAGGGTTGCAAAGTTACCGGAATCTTCAATCATTTTTATAATTAACAGGTAATCTATGGCAATCAATGGTAACTTTGGTAATTTATACTTGAATATTTTTAATTTTTTTTCACATATAGTATTCGTTTTTTATATCTGTGTCCATATTGTCCATGAGTTTCTAGTGGATAGACCATATGGTTCAAGAGAAAATAGTCTAATTAATGAGAAAAGCATCTAATCAACAACTGCATTATTTTTTATTAACTCTGCAACTATTCCAGCTGTTGACATTTTTCACAACTGACACAAAAACATTTTACAACAAAGACATATTGTAAAATACATTAAAATGTGTAAAAATATATAAAGGATATCTCATCCTGAAACCCTCATATTAAATACCAATAGTATTCACTAAGGTGATGGTTTATATTTAGGATAATGTTTTACATATTTTCTTCTATTTTTTATATCATCTAATTTGATAATGTTATATATTTTACATGTGATAAGGCCACACAGAGGGCCAGAGATAATTACAGACATGTGGTAAGGCCACACAGAGGGCCAGAGATAATTACAGACATGTGATAAGGCCACACAGAGGGCCAGAGATAATTACAGTGATAAGGCCACACAGAGGGCCAGAGATAATTACAGACATGTGGTAAGGCCACACAGAGGGCCAGAGATAATTACAGACATGTGATAAGGCCACACAGAGGGCCAGAGATAATTACAGTGATAAGGCCACACAGAGGGCCAGAGATAATTACAGTGATAAGGCCACACAGAGGGCCAGAGATAATTACAGACATGTGATAAGGCCACACAGAGGGCCCAAGATAATTACAGACATGTGATAAGGCCACACAGAGGGCCAGAGATAATTACAGACATGTGATAAAGCCACACAGAGGGCCAGAGATAATTACAGACATGTGATAAAGCCACACAGAGGGCCAGAGATAATTACAGACATGTAATAAAGCCACACAGAGGGCCAGAGATAATTACAGACATGTGATAAGGCCACACAGAGGGCCAGAGATAATTACAGACATGTGATAAGGCCACACAGAGGGCCAGAGATAATTACAGTGATAAGGCCACACAGAGGGCCAGAGATAATTACAGACATGTGGTAAGGCCACACAGAGGGCCAGAGATAATTACAGACATGTGATAAGGCCACACAGAGGGCCAGAGATAATTACAGTGATAAGGCCACACAGAGGGCCAGAGATAATTACAGACATGTGATAAGGCCACACAGAGGGCCCAAGATAATTACAGACATGTGATAAGGCCACACAGAGGGCCAGAGATAATTACAGACATGTGATAAAGCCACACAGAGGGCCAGAGATAATTACAGACATGTAATAAAGCCACACAGAGGGCCAGAGATAATTACAGACATGTGATATGTCACGGTTTACTAAGCCAGAACCCAGAAGCAGACCAGGACAAGGTAAGTGGTGTCAAAGGTGAGTGTTTATTTAACTGATCCACGAGTGCTGCTGAATAATCCAGGGAACAGAGCGGGCGGCGTGGATGAGTTGTTGAGGGTGCAGTAGTTGGTCCAATGATGGCTCGGCAGCCGCCGACCATCAGGCAGAGGTTGGGTGAAGGTTCCGGACGAGTGACTGCAGGGAGAACAAAACGAGGTAAGCATACAACAAGCAAACAAGGTGCAAAACAACAAAACTAATGCTCTAAGCTCTAAGACTGATCCGCTGATAAACATACTGTTCATGGCTAACCATCCGGCAGGGAATGGATGTTAGGACAGAGCCTAAGAAGGGTGATGATCAGGACCAGGTGTGCAGATTGCTGATGGGATGCAGGTCGCGGAAATCAAGAGAGCTCCCGCCTAGCAACGTTGCCCGGCAACCAGGCAGGGAGCGTTCCAGAACCTCGGGGAAACTGGAGATCCCGAGCAGAAAAACTAGTACCCAGACAGAAACCGACTCAGACTGCAGGGATCGTTACATGATAAGGCCACACAGAGGGCCAGAGATAATTACAGACACATGATAATCTGAAGTACCAAAAAAAGCTCATTAGATATCATCTTATAAAATTCCCCACCAAAACTTGAAAGTTACCAAAATTCTGGTAGTTTACTGGTAAACGTCGAAAGTTTCCAGTAATATACCCTTCGTTTGAAACCTTAAATAGACTAGAATATTCCAGAAGGAACTTCAGTTGTGGCACGCCACATAAGATAAAGACGTAAAGTAAACATATAAACAGCAACACACATGACAGATACCAATGCTTACAAGGTATATACAAGATAAACATGAGTAAAAAATACATCATGTCATTTAAAAGCTGTACTGATGCCGTCGCTCTTGGTTTTAAGAGGTCAAAACCTGATTATGTTACCTGATGGCAGTACTGCATATTGATTGTTCAGTGGAAGTGTCCAATAAGATTGATTTTCCCCTCGTACGTGTGTGATCTTTGTAAATGTCTCAGAGAGCCTTATGGTGGTCTCCCTACAATCTTTAAACGGACCTGCACAACTCTCCCTAGGCCCTAGAGTATCATGACCTGAGCCAAACCAGGCAACTAAGCTAACTGTTATGACAGGCTCAATACAACATCTTTAAAAAAGGACTGCTTTTAAAATACGGATTGATTGTCACAGACTTTTAAAGATAAAATAACATGAACCAGATTAGTCAATAATGATAAGGTGTGTGTGTGGCAGTGTGAGTAGTCACTCAGTAGTCATTGAAAAAGGTTCCTGAGTGAGAAAAGAGGGGGAAAGAAAATTGTCATTTTTCAATTGGATGAATACACTGGTCATTATGAGGTAGAGGTTTTCTTCTGTACACAGTCCAGTAATAAGATGGTCTGACAGCCATTGTGACAAAACACAGCAGAACAGGTATTAACATGCAGCTGAGTGCATGGATGCAGACAACATGACCACCACAACAGTACATCATTTCAGAGCTTCTTCCTGAAGAAGAGAGACTACAGCAGACAGTGAGAGAGTGAAGATGGAAACCTACCTCTTTACAGCCTCCTGAGCTGGCTGCATCCTGCACTTGTCTGACGAGCTGAGGGATTGTATGCTGAAACAAAAGAGGACATTTTTGAGTTATGTTTCAATTTTAGTTTTTTTTGTAATTTATACTAAAAGCTTTTGTAACATTCTCAATATCGTCTGTTTCACGCTTTCTATCGGGATAATCAAATAAAGTTGTAAAAATACTCACATGTGTGACGGACTGGAGCTTGGTGTGAAAGAGATCAAAACAGACAATGTACCGGCAGGAAACATACAACACAGAAGTACATTTCCAAGTTTCATTCCAAAGTTTCTTTCTCAATGAGAGAGATTACAGAAGACATGAAGAGGCTATGAAAGTATGAGAAGGTCAACCTACTTCTTAGTCGTCCTACACTTGGTTGTTGAGCTGGTTGGTGAGCTGGTTGACGAGTTTGACCTGAAAAAACAAAATGTATATTTTTTAGTTATAATTATTTTTTTCCTTAAAAAGCTTTTTAAAATGTGGAAGAGACACTCACAATTGTGATGGACTGGAGGTTGGTGTGACATTGAAATAAATCAAAATGTACAATGTACTAACAAGAACCACATAATCGGATTCATTATTATTTTATTACAATTATTTAATCTTGAAGAATGCGTTTAAACCAGCATAGCACAGTCTCAGAAAATGTAATTGTCATGTTTCATGTTTTCTTTCAAAAAGGTTTCAATCATGACCCCTTAAATGTTCTTTAGAATGAGCATCTTACTGTTTGGATGGTGGTGGTGTCTTTAAGGGAGTTCTGCTGGTTTCAGGGTCAGTTACTGGGGGTTTTCTACATCAAATTAGATATCAACTGGTAAACATCTGGCAGACAAATCACATATTATATTCATAATACCTGTTTTCATTTTCAAGGTAATATTTTGTATCTCTACCTGGACGAGGCATCTTTTATCCACTTTAGCAGCAACACTAATACACAGATTACAGCAATGAGACACACTGAACCCAACACTGAACCCAACACTGAACCCAACACTGAACCAGCCACTGTACCTGTGAATGACAGAGATGACAAGAGAAGACAGAGGTCAAATTCACAGGTACACTACACCTGAAAATTAAATCATAAAAGATCAAAAACAGTAGGTTGACTATGACTTGTCATTATTAGAATAACAGCCACTGATCCAGTCATCATCAGAGACCTGAGATTGACCTAGTATAGAAATACACAGACAGTACTTCATCATGAACACAGGAAGTACTTCATCATGAACACAGGCAATACTTCATCATGAACACAGGCGGTACTTCATCATGAACACTGGCAGTACTTCATCATGAACACAGGCAGTACTTCAAATCAAATCAAATCAAATGTATTGTCACATACACGTGTTAAGCAGATGTTATTGCGGGTGTAGCGAAATGCTTGTGTTTCTAGCTCCGACAGTGCAGTAATATCTATCAAGTAATATCTAACAATTTCACAACATTTACCCAATACACACAAATCTAAGTAAGGAATGGAATTAAGAATATATAAATAAATATATGGACAAGCAATGTCAGAGCGGCATAGACTAAGATACTTCATCATGACATCATGTTCCTATCATGTCAATATATTACACATTGATCTATATACATTTCTCACCAGTAATTGAAGCTTGATCACTAGCTGGAATCACCATGGAAGCATTATTGGTGACATCACTGAAGGACAGTGACACAACACACCTAACCTCTTTGTCAGTTAGACTGGCCACTGCCACTGTTGCAGTAGTTGTCACAGTGATAGTTCCATTGGGATGGGTGACATCGACCGTGGTGGAATGTTCTATCATCATGTCATCCCAGGTCACTATAGGAGCAGGTCGTCCAGTAGCAGAACAGGACAGAGTGGTGTGACTGTTGTTGGTTTGTGTGATGAGGAGTGAGGGTCCATACAGCTCTATAGAACAACAACAGACACAGATCACAGTGAATGTAAATACTATAATGTTTTCATTTACATGATTTACTAAATGATTCCATTTTGATAAATTGTTGCAAGACATTGGATGTATGATCTGATAAAATGGCTGCCTGAAGTTCTGAAGAAGTTGTTCTGGGTCAGTCATTTACAGTACATTATGTTATCAGTTCTTACCATTTACTTGGAGGCAGGTCTTGCTGCTGATAGCTCCATCTGGAAAGGTGTTAAACAGACACTTGTAGCAGGACTCGTCTCCTCTTGACACTCCTCTGATGATGATAGAGCAGTTCTGCAGACCCTCGTCTTCAAACTCCACTTTCCCCTTAAAAGGTGGGTTGACATTGGGACCACGTTTACTGTAGGTGGCCACATTTTCATTCGGCCCAGTTGTTACTTTTTGCCAGGTGACTTGCCGCACGTCTTTGGGTGTCATGAGCTCACAGTTTAAGACTGCATCATCTCCCAGGGTTGCTGTGACAACCTGTTGTGTTCTCACCAACTGAGAGAACCCTGCATGAAGACAGACACAATAGTTCTTAGACACTAATAGCACTCGGAATGGTCAGAAGGGGGAGTATGGAGGTAAGGGAAGTCCAGTCTAGGAGGGAGGAAGTGATGGCACCTGTTGTAAAACGATCAATTTCAGGATAGAATATACATGATATGTGCATAGGGGCACAGCACGCATCAACATTAAAGTACCCATTAGAGCGACATCAATCATTGCATACAGTAAGAGTATTGAGCTGCAGATTCAATATGAAATCATGCATTTACTGTAGTGAAATGAACTGCTTTGTCAACAGTTAACACACAATTCGCATGCACACACTGACAGACTGACAGACAGTTATGTATATAAACACTAGATGTGTTTCCTCCGAAGAGGGAGGGTGATGGATTGGACTACTTCTATTTAGAAATTAAAACATGAGACTAGGTGATGTTTTGAAGCCACTGCGCCGCCATTTTTGTACTCCTCGACCACTGTTTAAAACGTTTTGGAAGATATAGAAATGCAATTATTAATGTCTAGATTTGTTTACAGACACCTTAATGCATAGCTCAGCTCAATGATTTACAAGTATGTCATACACTCTTGTTTTTATGTATATGTTGAATTAGTCAACTTTACCGATCAAATCTGATCAAACACTGTATAGCCTCAAAACATTTATTTTTATTATCATAGATGGTAGGTCCTTGCTTCCATATCTCTGTCTATGAATTTCAGAGTGGTTACATTAGCCTCAGTCTAGTAGTACCCTCTAGTGGCTTGAAGCCTCGTGTATCTTGTTCTAGTTCTGTGAAACCAAAACGCGTTGTGCTGTGCCCAGCCTTTGTCTTACTACTTTTTGCTAATAAATACAAATTATTTAACAATTCAGAGTTTGTAGCTATTTACCCATGCAACAAGAAGATTGAGCTACAGCTTCAATATGACATGTTGTCACGGTTTACTACGCCAGAACCCAGAAGCAGACCAGGACAAGGTACTTTGAGACAAAGGTGAGTGTTTATTTAATTGACTCCCGAGTGAGGCTGAATAATCCAGGGACAGAGCGGGTGGCGTGGATGGGTTGTTGAGGGTGCAGTGGTAGGTCCAGAAATGGCTCGGCAGCCGCCGACCATCAGGCAGAGGTTGGGTGAAGGTTCCGGGTGAGAGACTGCAGACAGAACAAAACGGAGGTGAGTACACAGCAAATCAACAAGGTGCAAAACAACAAAACTAACGCTAGACCTCAAAGGCTGATACGCTGACAAACATACTGTTCATGGCTAACGATCCGGCAGGAACTGGATGTTAGGCCAGAGCCTAAGAAGGGTGATGATCAGGACCAGGTGTGCAGATTGCTGATGGGATGCAGGTGCGGAAATCAAGAGCGCTCCCCGGAGCGTTCCCGAACCCTCGGGAAACTGGAGATCACGGACAGAAACACTAGTCACCAGACAGGACCCGACTCAGACTGCCGGGATCGTTACAGTACCCCCCTCCGACCGAACGCCACCGGGCGGACTCCCGGAGCGCCAGGATGGAGGCGGTAGAAGTCACTGATGAGGTCAGCATCTAGGACCTGTCGCCGCGGAATCCAACTCCTCTCTTCAGGGCCATACCCCTCCCAGTCCACGAGATACTGGAAACCCCGGCCCCGCCGTCTGGAATCCATGATGCGACGCACCGTGTAGGCAGGACCACCTCCGATCATCCGAGGAGGAGGAGGAGGAGGCGGAGGAGGCAACAGAGGACTGAGGAAGACAGGCTTGAGGCAGGAGACATGAAAGGTGGGATGGACTCTGAGCGTCCTCGGTAGTTTGAGTCGAACTGCCACTGGATTGATCACCTTCTCCACCACAAACGGACCAATGAACTTCGGTAACAACTTCCTAGACTCAGTCCGTAACGGGAAGATCCCGTGTGGCCAACCAAACCCTATCTCCGATGGTATAGGTGGGAGCGGGGATCCGGCGACGATTCGCCTGGAGCTGATACCGGTCCGAAACTCTAAGGAGTGCCTTTCTGGCCCGATGCCAGGTCCGGTGGCAACGACGAATATGGGCCTGAACAGAAGGCACTGAGAGCTCCTTCTCCTGAGAAGGAAACAGGGGAGGTTGGTAGCCATACAGGCACTGGAAGGGAGACATCCCAGTGGCAGATGTAGGGAGAGTATTGTGGGCATACTCAACCCAAGGCAACTGAGAGACCCAGGAGGTGGGGTTGGAAGAGACCAGACAGCGTAGCGTGGATTCCATCTTCTGGTTGGCTCTCTCCGCCTGACCATTGGATTGGGGGTGAAAACCAGATGTGAGACTGACTGTAGCTCCAATGGCCAAACAGAAGGACTTCCAGACAGCAGAGGTAAACTGAGGACCACGGTCGGAAAGCGATATCACTGGGCAAACCGTGGACCCTGAAAACCTCCCTAACCAGGATCTCGGACGTCTCCGAGGCAGAGGGAAGCTTGGCAATTGGCACAAAGTGGGCGAACTTGCTGAATCTGTCCACGATAGTCAGAACGACCGTGTTCCCCTCAGAAGCGGGCAACCCAGTGACGAAGTCCAGGGCCAGATGCGACCATGGACGCCGGGGGAATAGGAAGGGGGTGAAGTAGTCCAGAGCTGGGCCGATTGGTACTCTTATTCTGCGCACACACTGGACAGGCAGCCACAAAACCCCGAGTATCCTCGGCCATGGCAGGCCACCAAAAAGCGTCTGCGAAGAAACGCCATTGTCCGAGCCACGCCAGGGTGACAAGCCATCTTGCTGGCGTGGGACCATTTGAGGACAGCAGGACGAACCGACTCAGGCACAAACAACCGACCGGGTGGACCGTTACCGGGACCGGGCTGAGTCCGAAGGGCCGCCAGCACCTCCTCCTCAATCTTCCACATAACTGCTCCCACGACGCAGTTCCGGGGAGAATTGTCTCGGTCTTGGACCCACTCTCCTCCGTCTTGGAGAACATCCGGGACAAGGCGTCCGCCTTGCCGTTCTTAGATCCAGGTCGAAACGTCAGGGAAAACTTGAATCGTCCGAAAAACAACGCCCACCTGGCCTGACGGGAGTTGAGACGTTTAGCCGATTGCACGTAAGCAAGATTCTTGTGGTCAGTCCAGACAATAAACGGTTGCTCCGCCCCCTCCAACCAGTGGCGCCACTCCTCCAAGGCAAGTTTCACCGCGAGAAGCTCCCCGGTTACCCACATCGTAATTCCTCTCCGCAGGCGAAAGGCGACGAGGTAGTAGGCGCAGGGATGGAGTTTACTGTCCGTGGAGCATCGCTGCGACAGGATGGCGCCAACTCCCACATCAGACGCGTCCACTTCAACGACGAACTGACGGGCCGTGTCCGGTTGAGAGAGAATCGGGGCGTTGGTGAATCGCCTCTTCAAATCCAGAAACGCTCGATCCGCCTCCGGATTCCACTTGAAGGTCCTGATACTGAAAGTCAAGGCAGTTAACGGAGCGGCCACACGGCTGTAATCCCGGATGAATCTGCGGTAGAAATTCGCAAACCCCAAAAATCTCTGGAGCTGCAATCTCGTACCGGGCTGGGCCCATTCCAGAACCGCTCTAACCTTCTCCTGGTCCATCCTAATCTCTCCCCCTGGAGATGATGTACCCGAGAAAGGATGTCGTGTGGGCGTGAAACTCGCACTTCTCGGCCTTCACGAACAGGCGATTCTCCAACAATCGCTGCAGAACCTGCCGGACATGCTGGACGTGGTCGGAAGGTTCCTTCGAGAAGATCAGAATGTCATCCAGGTAAACAAACACAAAGAGACCGATCATATCTCTCAGGACGTCGTTCACCATACTCTGGAATACCGCTGGGGCATTGGTCAGTCCAAACGGCATCACCTGATACTCGAAGTGACCCATCGGTGTATTGAAACCCGTCAACCACTCGTCCCCCTCTCTGATCCGGACCATGTGATACGCATTGCGTAGGTCTAGCTTGGTGAATACCGTAGCACCCTGTAAGGAGTCGAAGGCAGAACTCATCAAGGGCAGGGGATACTTGTTCTTGACCGTGATGGCATTCAACCCCCGATAATCAATACACGGTCGAAGAGAGCCATCCTTCTTACCCACAAAGAAGAATCCTGCCCCCAGGGGTGAAGACGAGGGACGAACGAGACCAGCCGCTAGGGACTCCTTGATGTAGGTCTCCAACGCCTCACGTTCAGGTCGGGAGATACTGTATAACCTTCCCTTGGGGTAGACAGCTCCCGGGAACAGGTTGATGGCACAATCATATGGTCGGTGGGGAGGGAGTGACAGAGCCTTCTGCTTACTGAAAACTTTCCCCAAATCGTGATATGTCTCGGGAACCAGGGACAAATCTGGGGTTTAGCCTCAATCACCTGACTGGGAACCGAATGGGGGCAGGCAGTCTTGAGACAGTTAGCATGACAATCAAGGCTCCAACTCGTTACCTTGCCCGTCACCCAATCGAACGTGGGATTGTGTTCCTTCAGCCAGGGGTATCCAAGGACCAGAGGAACATGGGAAGACGGCAGAATGAAGAATGAAATCATCTCAGAGTGATTCCCCGACAACCGCATCTTAACCGGTTCAGTCCTCATCGTGATACGTGCCAGACTACTGCCGTTCAGAGTGGTCGCTTCAATGGCTTCCCGGCAATTGCTCCTTGGAAAGCCCCAGCTGTTCCACCAACTCGGCATCAAGAAAGCTTCCATCGGCCCCTGAATCGATAAAAGCGTTAGCGCTAAGCTCTGATTCCTGTTCACAAGGGTAGCCGGGAAACGAGGTCTGACAGAGGTACTGAGAGGTTGAAACTGGCTCGCTAAAAGTCCTCCCAACTTTAGCGAGCCGGGCAGTTTGACGACCGCCGGGGAACAAGTGGAGATGTAATGTCCCGAGCTACCACAGTAGAGGCAGCAGTTGGTCTGACGTCTATGTTGACGCTCCTCCTTGGTTAACCCGTGCCGCCCCACTTGCATGGGTTCAGAATCGGGAGAGAGGACCTCTCCACTAATCCATTGTGATGGAGAATGATCGACGTGTTCTGGTCCACCACCCGACCCGACTGGGAACTGAGAAGCTGATCGATTGGACGGACCCCATTGCTTCTCCTCCTTCGCTCTCGGACTCGATTATCCACCCGAATAGACAAGGCTACCAAGCTGTCCAGGTCACTAGGCTCGGATAGGAGATCAACTCATCCTTGAGCTGCTCCGACAGACCCTGGTAAAAGGCCGCTTGCAGAGACTCCTCGTTCCACCCACTCTCCACAGCCAACGTCTTGAACTCGATCACGAAGTCGGCCACGCTGCAGTTCCTTGGTGAAGCGAAAACAGGCGCCTAGCTGCGTCCCTCCCTCGGACGGAATGGTCGAAGAGCTTCCTCATCTCGGCCGTGAACCCCTGGTATGAAGCCATGCAGGGGTCTTGTCGTTCCCAAACGGCTGAAGCCCACTCCAGCGCTCGACCACGCAGCAACGCAATCACAAAGGCTATCCTAGCCTTGTCTGTGGCGTAAGAGTAGGGCTGTAGATCGAACACTAATCCACACTGCATAAGGAAGGAACGGCATCTTCCCAGCTCCCCCTCATATCTATCCGGCGTCGGAACCTCGGGCTCACGGAAGGACACAGCTCCAGAAGCGGCAGGCGAGATGGGTGAAACCGGTAGTGGATCCTCCACCGGAAACTTGCGTTGGTTCTGGACCTCCGTCAGACCGGGTAGAAAGGTTCCGAACTGACAACGCGATCTCCTGTAGTACCGTGCTATGATGGCCCAACATCTTCTCCTGATGGGTAATGGCATGGCGAACAGAGTCCAGGTCCGCTGGGTTCATTACTGGCCGGATCGTTCTGTCACGGTTTACTACGCCAGAACCCAGAAGCAGACCAGGACAAGGTACTTTGAGACAAAGGTGAGTGTTTATTTAATTGACTCCCGAGTGAGGCTGAATAATCCAGGGACAGAGCGGGTGGCGTGGATGGGTTGTTGAGGGTGCAGTGGTAGGTCCAGAAATGGCTCGGCAGCCGCCGACCATCAGGCAGAGGTTGGGTGAAGGTTCCGGGTGAGAGACTCCAGACAGAACAAAACGGAGGTGAGTACACAGCAAATCAACAAGGTGCAAAACAACAAAACTAACGCTAGACCTCAAAGGCTGATACGCTGACAAACATACTGTTCATGGCTAACGATCCGGCAGGAACTGGATGTTAGGCCAGAGCCTAAGAAGGGTGATGATCAGGACCAGGTGTGCAGATTGCTGATGGGATGCAGGTGCGGAAATCAAGAGCGCTCCCCGGAGCGTTCCCCGAACCCTCGGGAAACTGGAGATCACGGACAGAAACACTAGTCACCAGACAGGACCCGACTCAGACTGCCGGGATCGTTACACATGTATTTAGTGTTGTGAAATAAACAGGTTTGTCAACAGTTGTGAAAGCACAATTAGATCAAGAAAGTGGCACTAACAATATTGTGCGACTTTCAAAGTGGTAGTCAAATGCGGTATTATCATGCATAAAACTGATATAACTCACCTTTAGGGTTTGTAAAATTTGTAAAGTGGTTATCCCACTGGCTATAGGGTGAATGCACCAATTTGTAAGTCGCTCTGGATAAGAGCGTCTGCTAAATGACGTAAATGTAATGTAATGTAAATGAGATCGGACAACAATGTAGAGGCAATAATACATGATGTAGGACAAGTTTATAAAAATGTGTCGTATATGATGAATGGTGGCAATTATTGCCGTCAACAAAGAGTCCGCTATGCTGCATCGTGTTCAAAGCTTTTATTAAAATCACGAGATTTACAGCATAGGTACAGACCCGCGGTGTCCGGAGAACGGCTCCCCGATTGCCATGGCCGTTCTGACGTCTCATCGTTTAACCCCTATTTATAAACAATGCAAAAAGAGGGGTGACTCCTCTTCTGGCCAATCACCAGTCTCCCCTGGGGCATCACCCTCCAAACGCTACATTTGAACTAAGATCATAAAACAACATTCTTTGTTCCTCCAAAACATTTAACAAAGGCATAATCTTCAGATACGATATTCCCCCCTTCGAGACGAAATAAACATCTCGAAAACAAACAGAATAGGATTATGACTAGTAACAATTTATCTTATTGAGTATCTTTAACCTTAAACCAAACACATTCTCCTCTAGAGTGTAAATACCTTTCTATGAAATACCTGTTTATGAAGTGTGAATACATTACTATCTTTATGAAGTGTGAATACATTACTATGAAATATGAAGAAATCTCTATGGAGTGTAAGAGCGAAAAACTGTCCGGCAGCCATCTTTTCAGATATCCATCCATCAATCAAGACAGTAAAATTCTCTCACGGTCCCTCTGCCCCAGGCAACCACCTCGGTACTCCTGATAACCTCATAAATCATGTAAATGCATTTGAAACTATGATGCCATTAACTACACAGGTACGCCCCTGCAAACAAAATCCTATCCAATAAATATTCATTGCAAGGCTGGTCAACCCATTGGACCTTAACAGTGAACCTCTCCCTGCCTAAATTCCTGTCCCTAAGCATCACCGAAATAAACAAAAACATCTAAGATCCTCACATGTATTCAATAACATAAACATCATTCTACAAAAATTAATCCCTAAGGCTATTACACAAATTATGTATTACACATGTCTATATTTCATTGCAGACACTGGAATGTAGTCCCCTCTTCCAATGGACTTGTTGATGATGGAATCAGCCACACCCTCCTTGTTTCATCTCCTCCAGTCATATTGTCCCTTCATATTGTCTTTGTTTGAGTCACATGTTCCCCCAAATGCTTCTGGAATGAAAAGAAACGACCAAACAGTATCTTTTGCAAAACAACCACTTTCAAATTAAACCTCAATTTCACCTAAGAATTTTAAAAAAATGATATATAAATGATGTATGAATCACATTATCCATTCCCCCCTTTGATTCATAAATCATACTAAAAATCACACTAATATTGAATTTTTTTTTTTTAAATCATCAAATAATCAAAAATGATATTTATCCATCAGTTCCACGTGTCCATCTTTATCCAGAACAGGAACAGTCACCACCGGCATCTGAGTGTTGTCTCCAGGCATCACTCTCCAACCTATCTCAATATCATAGCTTTCTCAAAGGTCAGTAACAAATTACAAACATCACACAGTGTTATCAAAGCTGAAACTAAAATCTGACCCATCACTGCCCCTACTGGCCTAATTGATCTTGCAACCAAATCCTCTCAGATCTCCCAAACACATCCCTTATAATGCATCTATAACCCAAGTGATATTATCTGAACTATCTGGACTCAAAGTATAACTAATATTTATCAATATGATCTTCCCAAATGTTACACCATACCATGAATAAAGTCCCCCTTCTCCCTTAGACTTATCCTTCAATGATAGGCTTAAAGCCTATGACATGTCACCCCTTCATCCTATTTTGAACTCTAGTTTCAAATTGATCTGTGTTCGGTGCTACTCCTCTTTTAATAGTAAAAGCCTCATATGGAAGCTTCAACGTTGACCTGTAACCAAATCCTGTCCATCCCTAATGTAAGAATATAGATGCTTTATCACAAACCCACCAAATATCTCTAAAATTCCCCATAGTCACATTGTCAGTCAAAAGCTAATCATTTAACCATCAAAGTCCTAAGTAACATATTATTTGTCATTACTACCCTTAAAGTCATGCTTATCCAAAGTTATCATATAACCTCACAATCTGATATTCCCATAAACATACCCCCTTATATTCTATGTTCTATAAAACAACTTTTAGCCCTCAATGTTTCACCTGAATACTTCAGGGTTCCGTTGTTACCTGATTTCCTTTCCATCTAACAAATGCACCCAAATTAATTCACTTAACCCAATTCCACCTACCCCTAGGCTTAAACCACTGTTCTGACAACGACATTATTTTATCTGTCAATGACTGTTGCTGATACCACAGTTATGACAAAGCATAACACTGACCCATACCTGACAGAGGGCGCGCGACCGTCTAACATGTCTTGGGCTGGCATCCCCAACAGACATCAACCCTCAAGATTCCTCACTGATTCTTACAGAATGAGTTAATCTATCTCTAATTTTCACAACAGAGGAACGAGCAGTACTGATCAGATACCCCCTCTGTCATCAAAATCAAAAGACCCCATCCTGCAGCTTCCATGATGAATCTATATTCTCCATTTCAGATTAATCTATATTGTTTCTATCTGCTCTCCTATTTTAACCCCATTCGTACCATAACCTCCTGAGTCCCTCTTGCTACCTCTAATTTCAGAAAAGTTGTTGTCGGTATCATCCTTCCTACATTTGCTATTACCCTCGTATCATTAATCCCTTCCCAAAGTTACCATTACCGTTGTTGATTTAGTTGATGAATTAAAACCCTTAATTCCTTCTAGTGGAAAAGCTACCAATATACTCTGTGTATTATTTACTGTTTGAGTGACTACTGTAATAAACTTATCCTTAACTCCCTCTGTGACTGTGGAACCTTCTACAGATTTCAAATCTTCCATTATAAGCGTCACTTTACTGAATTACATAGCCCTTTAACCAATCATTCTTAACCGTAACAACTTCTAATGCTTGCACTAGATAAGTATACATATATTCTCCCTGACCCTTCTCTGTAACATTACGCAACATAAGTGAACAGTCACTCCTAACATCTTCCACTTCATATCGTTGTACAAACTATCCCTCCTTTGACTAGGTGCAACAACTTCTAGTCCTGGTCCTGATAACCATACTTATTCTCCATAATTATCTCTCCATATGGGAGGAACGTCCCCATCCTAATCCCTAATAAGTATTCTTTCCCTAACCTTGGTGCTGTATTGGTTCCCTTTTAACCAAATGCGATATATTTATGGCTTTAATAACTATCAATGTTGAAAGAATTAAATTGCTTCTCCCTGTTGTTATAATAGACTCACGTGTTGATGTCCTTAGTTACTCCTAATTTTCCCCAGTTTTCCCCTAAGACTTTGAACTCTTTACTTGTACTTCCCTCTATCACCACTAGTGTCACTTTTTCCCCAAATCTCAGTCCTTTCTCTAAATCCCTGACTTTCAAACTTTTGATTACACAAAATCCACCTATAATGACCTTGATCTCCCTGCTGGAAACTGTAAATATAGATACTCAATCACCCTCAATCTTCTCTTATCATTCAGCAACACATACTTTCTCAATGCATCTGCTCCTAACCGATCTAAACTCCTACCCTATCTTCCCACTAAACTTTAAAATGTCCTTCCTCACTGTTCTCTCTCTGTCTTACTACTAACTTTGAAACTTAGCTTACTGTCTCAGAGTTCTTCCAACCCTAATCTACTCCTAACTTATTTTAATCTAATCTTTTCTCTCATAACATTTACACCTTTTCCCCCTGATTTTCCCAAAATCCCTTACCACCAAATTTTTAGAATATGTGATTGGGAAAGTTCCCCACCTGCTTCTGACTCATTACACACAGACTTGGCAAAACCGACTAAACACCTTTAGCCTAACCTCAAATCTCTTTGTGTACGAATGTAACCCAGAATAACAGTCACCCTTATTAAGTTTATTTTTCAGACAGATTGTCTAACAGGCAATCTAATAGATTATCATCCTTCCTATGATATTATCTTTTAAGCAAATGATTCCCAAAAACCCTACTTCTTAAAATATTCTACCAAACAGTCAGTCGTCTAATGTGCCTCTGATTGAACACTTCAATTTACACCATGCATCTCTTCCCACAATGCCATTGGTATATTGTCCTAATATTGGTATGTCTATTTTAATTCCTAGCTCAATTGATTCCCTAAGAGTATTTAAACTGTTTTACTACTTCAAATCCCTATCCTAACCTAATTAGTTTATTTTACAGAGTGATATGTTTAACCTCTTTAGGCTGAACACATAAATGTTCCCCTCTTCACTATCACAGTCCTCTGTTTTTACTTCAATTGTTGGATATTTTTGTTCTTCTCTAATCGGTGCTATCAGCTAACACCCCCCTTCCGGATATTCTAGGCCCTCTAGAATATTTAGGGTTCACCTGAAGAACAGGTGATCTTCACTTGCTCCTTCATCTTCCTCTGTTGTTTTCTCCTGACTTGTTGCTGTGGATATGGAGCATCTGGTACCCCCTTTGGCTGGTACAATTGCATTTGATATTGTTCAGTTGAAGCTGTAACAGTGATTGTTGATTTGGTTCACTCTGATTCTTCATAACCAACACTTATTTTCTTCTTCTCCACCACCAGTTATAAGTTGTATTTGATTGAGTTTTCTTCGTCCTGTTCTTCTCGTCGTTGACATATCAGTATTCTTCAAAAGTTATCTTCTAAGTTCTCGTCCTCGACATATCATCTTCCATCATCTTCTTACTAGTGGGCTCTTCTTGACCTCAATGTGTTCTTCTCCTTCCATTCTTGAATTCTTCATCCAGTCGTGTTACTTCTTATTCGATTTATCCAGACATGATAAGCAATCTGCCTATATCTCCATTTCTTCTTTGCTCTTGTACCCTTCTTTCTTCAACCTTCATCAGAGATCAAGTCTCCAGTATCTTCTTTCCTCTCTTGCCACTTCCTTCTGATCACAGAGTCACCTCCACCCATGGCCTCTCATCAATCACTCTCATCTTCATCCTCCTCATCTCCTTCACGTTTCATCCTCCTTAACCTCCCTCTTTTTCCCAGACATTCTCCTATTGTTGGGATCCTTTTCTTCATCAGTTTTTCTTCTCTTCATCTTTATCTTCATCTTTCTGAACCTCATTCTTCTCTTCGTTTCCAGACATCTCGGTTTTTCTTCCTTCTGGAGTTTTGAATTCATCTTTACCGTCGTTTCTGCTTGTATTCGTCTTCATCTCTGATGCCATAATCACTCTCCTGGATGATGACTGTAAGCTGAGAATAAACCTCCCTAAGCTCTACTTTTTAAACCTATCTTATTGCTGACATATTTTATCAATTTCTGTTTGAGAATGAAGGGCAACTTTTGTTTCACTTGCCAGATACCCTAGCAACACTTTAATTAAAGGATTACCACTATTTCAACCCGTGTAATGACTTTCATAGTCCTGATATCTTTTTCCCCATTGTAACAAGCCTTTCTATTCCTTTATTGTGAACTATCCTATTTTAGACTATATAACTTATGTAGGCTTCCCCCCTGTAATTCTTAATATAACCTAAACAACAATTTTTTTAAATTTTTTAAATAAATAAACGGACGAAAATATGACTATCAAAAATTCAATTCAATGTTTTATTCAAAACCCACTTCCAATAAAAATTAAAAATCAATTAAAAATCTAATTTAAAAAAATGAATAATTAAAATCAATTTTTATTTCCCTATCTTATCAATTTAGCTATTAATGGCTCTCTCACCATAACCCATCAAATGCAAGTATTAAACTTCAGACTATAATCCTAATACAAAGCCTGTACCCCTACAACACTACAATCCCCATAACCCCTTGTTTCTTCCTATGATATAATCCCCAAGTATCATCATTGCAAAATAATGTCAGTACCTGATTTCCAATCGAACTGTAATCCAGCCCAGTGATGTACATAGCCTCCAAAATGTAAACTTTATTAAAATAGTTTTTGCCAAGCCTATGCAAAATTGTCATTTTATCACATTTCTTTAAATTGGAAAATGTTGTAACCTAGCCTGATATCTGATCCTCTGCCTGCGTCACACCTTGTCACGTCATGTGACGTCACGTCACGCCACGCACACGTCAGCCCCCCTCTCTCTCCTTTGCTCCGTTCTATAGCCTCATATAACAAGGGAAGAAAACGGTACAGACAAGCATTTAACATTTATACACTTAACCAAGTTATTACATTCAATATTTGTCCGTTCTACATTCGTTCTAAGACTTTAACTCAGGACTAATAGGCCCTTTTCACGATGACGTCATCTAACTTCCGCCTTTCCGCGTAGCAGGTTAACTTCACTTCCGTTCGCCCGTAACCTGAGACTTCTCAACGAAAATACAACTGTTGACCACTAACTAGCAAGCTAGCTACTTGAAGAAATTCCAAAAGGTACGTTTAAGTTAAATTAGTAAAGTTAAGAGTAATAATGTTTACGTATATGCAATGGTTTGTAACTTGCTAACGTTATTGTTAATTCATAATTGTTCACTGCCTTAGTTACTTAAAAGTGGGCTAACGTTAGCTAACAACAACTTAGTACCAGATACCCGATAACGTTAAAGGTAGCGTTACATTGCTGCCTGGCTGTAATGTAACAAGTTTACTTAGCTAGCTATCTAACCCTTTGTTAGGCAGTTAGTTTATTCATGAATGTATAGTAACTCACCTATTCAAATACTGTTGTGCATGATAGCTAGATAAATATTGATTCCTGGTCAAAGCTGAATGTTAATTTAGCTGTTTCTTTTCTCTCGGTGTCTGTATCGCAACAGTATCCCATCCAACACCGAAGCATGGCACAATCTTCGAGAAGATGCTATTGCGGTGTACCATTTTGTTCAATCAACAAACAGAAATTCCCGTATCTGAGTTTTCACGATTTCCCTGTTGATGGAGAAATACGTGCCCGTTGGGTGAGGGCGATCAGGAGAGATGAGGGACCAAGTTTTAAGATTCTTCGTGGGAGCACCTTTGTTTGCAGTCAGCACTTTCCCCTGAGGATAGATACACATCGGCCAGTGGACGGATCCGTATAAACAGGGATCAGTGCCGTCTAGATTCCACTGGAATGATTGGGGTAAGGATAGGTAGACAGCGTTAAACGTAATACTACTGTAATCCAATAATATATTACTTGTACAAAATGTTTAATAATTTAATCCTGATGCAATATAGCTGCTACATTTTGTCATTTTAGGGACTGAAAAGTGATTACCAAAATGTATCATGACAAGCATATGGTTAATTTCACACATATAGGAGGCGGCTCACAAGCTCGGGAGTCAGTTTACCAGCGAGCAAGAAAGCGTCTTGGTGTTGCTGTCCTGGATGATTCTGATCATGAGATGCCTGACAGCACAGAGGGTGCTTTGCCTGCAGTGACAAACGATCACGACTATGCCTGCCGTCCTTCTCCTGGTTAGTATTACAAATAAGAGTAACCATGTATCTGTTTGGCAAAAAAAGTAAAAGTATCAAGCTTCGATCTTGAAGTAAGGGACCACTTGTCAGCAAGTCGTTCTACGTCGTTAAGTCGTATTGGTGGCAGATGTGAAAGGGACTGGGTGAACTCCATAATGATGTGCTACTAGCTAAGCGTTCCTAAGCGACACCGGATGTAAACATAACCTGCATCGCGGCAGAACGGAAGTTGTCTGACGTCACGTGAAAAGGGCCTATTATAGATCACTCACAAACATTTTGATTTTAATCCGTCATTTAATTATTTAATTCAATCTATTATAATCCGTTATCATATATTTAATTTATAAATTCAATAGGTCCCAAAACAAGTTTCATCTTAACCCACCGCCGTTTAAACTTATAAGATTCGTGTTAAAATCTCTTTATGCGTATTTGTTCCGTCGTCTGTGTTCCTCTGTCTCCCCCTGCAGTTTAACCAATGTGTTGTTTTGCAGAATCCCACGCATGCGCAAATATCATTTTAACCTCATGCTTGAGTTTTAGCATCCCCTCGTGGTGTCGTTTAGTGCCGTAAAACAAAATGTTCCCTAATCTCGTGCCATAAACTCCCCTTTCTGTAGTGTAGTGTCGCAAAATTAAACGCATGCGCACATCCATTCAAGCCCATGCTTACCACATAATAAAACGCCCGCGTTCTACCTCAGTTTCTCTATTTTACACCTATAGCCAGACAATAACACATAACATAACTAACATTTGCGTAGAACTTTCAGTTCCACCTACATACAAACGAGTTTAAGAGGCTTGAATCCCATCGCAGTGGACCTCCAAGGTTGAAGTTATCATGTAGCACGCAACACATTTAGCATTTAGCCTTTAGCATTTGCTAACTGCGACCTACGACATGTAACAAAACCCGCATTGCGTCTTTAATTGATTACTGTTTCGTTTGCCTAAATTTATTCTGCCGTGGGTATAGGCTACTTCTACGAGCGATCCCCCCCAATGCAACTATCCCGTCGAACAGAAACTGAGTAAGCCATCCCCAAGAAATGTTCAACCAAACCCCAGTCCCAGACCGACCTGGAAAGTCCTAACGCCCTTCCAGGATTTTGGCCCACCATGCGGTCGCCTCGTCACGAGGGCTTATCTAAACCTGCAATGCTCTAAAATTGTATACATATCTGAATTTCCCAACCATTGTCACCGTTACCAATGAAATATAACCTTATCATTGCCCATAGTTACCAATGAAATATAAATGTCTCCTACCGTTTTCCTAAATTTGTCATTGCCCATAGTTACCAATGAAATATAAATTTATGCTCTAAATCCTCATTGCCATCCGTTACCAATGAAATAACATTTTAGCAGACTCCAGTCGACCAGCAACAACGCCACCGAGGCCAGGTCGAAATGGAACATCTCTTCAGTGTACACAAGTCATATCCAATCCAACAAACTCCGAGCGGTAAGAACACTCACCCTTTTTTTCGGCCATGCCTCAGAGAGAGTTAGCCCCGGCGGTTGACTGAAACACAGAAGAGACGCAAACCCAGCCCCACGTTGGGCGCCATTATGTCGTATATGATGAATGGTGGCAATTATTGCCGTCAACAAAGAGTCCGCTATGCTGCATCGTGTTCAAAGCTTTTATTAAAATCACGAGATTTACAGCATAGGTACAGACCCGCGGTGTCCGGAGAACGGCTCCCCGATTGCCATGGCCGTTCTGACGTCTCATCGTTTAACCCCTATTTATAAACAATGCAAAAAGAGGGGTGACTCCCTCTTCTGGCCAATCACCAGTCTCCCCTGGGGCATCACCCTCCAAACGCTACATTTGAACTAAGATCATAAAACAACATTCTTTGTTCCTCCAAAACATTTAACAAAGGCATAATCTTCAGATACGATAAATGCATTTGGAGAGATGGAACGCATGAGAACATACACAATATCTGAAGACAGTGGGACAGGCTTCAGCTTGTTTCACTCCTCTGTGGTGTGGGTCTAGGTAAATCAACAATGTTGTCATGGCAACATTTCCAGATAATGAAAACGTGTTTGATGCCATTCCATTTGCTCCGTTCCAGCTATTTTTATGAGCCGTCCTCCCTTCAGCAGCCTCCACTGCATGCAGTGCACCCTAGACTGAAGGGTCAGACAAATAGGAATGTGCTAGACCCTCTGTTAAATTACACATTTCCCGAGGTAGGAATATCGCAATAATATGATCAATGGCTCATTCGAGAGAAGACAACCTCCCCGCGTTATGACATTGGCCAATATTTAAATCTGACATGTATGATGGACGCTTTTGCAATCTAAAGGTCGTAATCCTATTAACTTCCAGTGTAGTGAGAGCGGCTTTATCGCAATACTAACACACCGACCGAATTTCTGCCTGCTTGAACGGCAATAGCTCAGATACACATGAAAACATGACATGACCCAGGGAATCAATAGAACATCACTCAGAGATGCACAAAAACAATATAACCTTCAAGTTCTACGCTTGATATAAAGCACCCTTCAGCCTTGTGGTGGTGCAGAATCTATCATTGTTTGTGTCTAAAGAAGGAAGTGGATCTGTTGATGTGTCTGTGTTTGATCATAAGACCTCTCTGTGGTGAGTGCTCTGCAAAGACCCCAGTTACAAAGACCAAGATGCACTAAATCAAATCAAATCAAATTTTATTGGTCACATGCGCCGAATACAACAGGTGCAGACATTACAGTGAAATGCTTACTTACAGCCCTTAACCAACAGTGCATTTATTTTAAACAAAAAAGTAAGAATAAAACAACAACAAAAAAGTGTTGAGAAAAAAAGAGCAGAAGTAAAAATAAAGTGACAGTAGGGAGGCTATATATACAATAGAATAAAGTGACAGTAGGGAGGCTATATATACACTAGCAGAGGTTTAAGTGTTTCTGTGAAACAGTAAGGGTGGGTTGCACCAACATGGATTAACTCTTAAACTGGGTTAAATCAAGGTTTATCTATTAATCTTGTTGCACCAAATTTTAAACCTAGGTTTTAAATAAATCATAGTTAAATTAAATCCTTCCTCTAATCTAAGTTTAGTTTTCACTTTAAACCTATATTCATTTTAAGCCTGTGGGTTAACTGATAAAATGGCAGCATATCTACTGTGGAGAGACCAAAACGACAGAGTTCCTCATAGAATAATTAGAGACATGTTGAATTTTATGATAATTATGAGTTTTCAAGGCGATACCGCTTCTCCAAGGACTCTGTAATGCAACTGGAAAGAAAGGTTGGACCAACCATTAAGCATGGGAGTGATAGGAACGAATGGACATTCCTCTGTATTGCACCGCCTGTTTCTGGTTTCCCACTCACACCTCCCATTGTTTTAAAAGCCAGTCAATTGTGTTTGTTGGAAGAGACTATTTCCGTATGTGAGTATGGATACATTTACATTTTAGTCATTTAGCAGACGCTCTTATCCAGAGCGACTTACATGAGCAATTAGGGTTAAGTGCCTTGCTCAAGGGCACATCGACAGATTTTTCACCTAGTCGGCTCGGGGATTAGAACCAGCGACCTTTCGGTTACTGGCACAACGCTCTTAACCACTAAGCTACCTGGATACTGTGGTGTCCTGTGTTTTGTATACTCACTCATTTGCTGGTTACTCTATTTGGTAACTTTGTTGTATGTTTCTGGGAAAAGGGGGATTTAAGCAAGTTGCCCATGGGCATACATTACCCGTAGGAAGAAAATTGTCTTAAAACACTAGTTAGACCTGAGCGGACCACCCACTGTAATATTTGTATGATTAGCAGTAGCTTAGCGGTTCTTGAGGCAGGCAAGATCAGTTTAGGTTTTTTTAACATTATTATTTCATTTCTTGGGTCCTGCTCAGACCTTTTTCCCAAACCTTTACTGTGTGTTCAAAATAAACATCTTGTGTTTGACGGTAGTTTATGGTTGTCGGTGTAGTTTTTGTTCTCACTGTTTCCATGTCATGATTCTAATTTGCATGAATTATGTTACGGGTCTCTGTTCCATCCACCCTAGACTTTTAAAGCCACAGGGTTCGTAACAGTGTGGCAGACTTTTGAACACACTTTCACCTCATCCTGTCAATCAGATCAAAAATTGGATATTTATGGAAATCCAAAGCATATTATCAAGAAAATAAAATACTTTTCCCAAACAGATGAAATGGAGCGCAATCAGAAGGAGGGCTGGAGGAAACACACAGGAAGTAAATATAGGAAGTGCTTACCTCCCATGAGTCCCAGGAAGCCGCCTTCCGTGAGGCAATAAGAGACGAGACCAGATGAGATAAGAGGATGCTGATGTGTTACCATGGCAATTATCAAAACTAGGAACTACACTAGGGAAGACCTTCATAAACTTTATATAAAAGGTTTCAGCTAAACACCTTTTAACCACCAGACTGGGATGGAATATTTTCCCGGTATTTTACAAATGTTCCATCCCGAGAATAAATCACTTTTCTCCTGTTTTCAGCAATCTGTAAATAGTACTGCACAAAATTCTAAAATCACCCCATCAGTGTCATACCATGTACAATATAGGGAAAGATCTAGGAAACAGGGACTGTCTAATTTAATATTGCGGACATTCAGAGATGCAGAGAATTAAGTTGGGTTACTTCTAAGTAAGTCGCTCTTAACATTTGTAAGTCGCTCTGGATAAGAGCGTCTGCTAAATGACGTAAATGTAAATGTAAGTAACTTTGGCTTACTCCTAAGTCATCATCTCCAACATGTGACCTTCCATTATAGAGCTTTGCTTTGGTGTGGATTGAGGCCTATACATTCATATCAGGTGTGTTCCTCCATTGTATTCAGCTTTCCTTATTTCTATTGTGGATTGCGTTTCTGTACGGCAATGGAAAGTCTACAAAACTGTGAGCAAACCAGCCTATGTATTGAATACATGGAATTGGATTGTGATGACTCCAATGAATGAATCATGCACACAATATGCTTAGTTTATTATTATTTTATTTTTTATCAGGAATCAAATTTGATGTGTATGAAAATGTTTGGTTAAATATGCATAAAAGGAGAGTAATTACCCATAATTCTGCACCTTTGGATCATTGTACATCCAGTTTTGATCATCGGGATTTAGTGACTGCAAAGAACATTTATGGATCTACTGGGATTTTTTAAAAGACAGACTAACTTTCTGTTTTGTCTGCTTGCACTCAAGAGATAAGTATAGTTGTGTTAATCTTTTGCAGGCAGTCGTGTTATTTTGATGAATGTATTTGCAATTTTAACGGTATAATATTTTTATGAATTATGTTTTAAAAAGACAACTACATTTTTAAAAAGCATTTACTGTTATGCAAATGTTGTGTGTCTTGTGGACTCTGTTTTGGAAATCGACAAAATTGTTCCAAAATATGCTTGTAGGCGATTGAGAGAAACTGTAATAAATAAAGACAGTTGCTCCCATATTAAACAGTAGAAGAGTACACCATGCTGGACAGAAATGATTACAGCACCTGGTATTCCCAGGCAGTGTACCAACCAAGTACTAACCAGGCCCGACCCTGCTTAGCTTCCGAGACTGGGCGTATTGCGACTGGTATGGCCGTAAGCCAACGACTGTATTGTATATATGATATGTACTGTATACATGATATGTACTGTATACATGCCGTAAACGAAGGAATAACTCTTGGTACACTATATAAAGTTTGTCACTCGGAAAAGGTGCAGTGTGAATTCATAGAAATAGAATCAATGGAATTAATAGCCATAGTTACTTTGTAACACAGGAAGACGGATTACAAACCTTGTATACATTTCAAGGGCATATATTTGAGTATTGTGAAATAGCAGGCCTATCAAATAATGACTTCAGACAAACACATCAGATAACGTTATCCCCGAGCCGACTAGGTGAAAAATCTGTCGATGTGCCCTTGAGCAAGGCACTTAACCCAATTGCTCCTGTAAGTCGCTCTGGATGAGAGCGTCTGCTAAATGACTAAAATGTAAAAATGTACATCAGATAACGTTACCGGTATGTGAGGCAGTCCATGTTACCAGTACATTACTTTAGCACATTTCATAGTTTATACTGTATAGTCTTCTAGTGTATATATTTCTAATCATAACAATTGTCTTCTTTTTGTTAAACTACTTTATTACTTAGCTATTTGTGTATATTTTTGATAATGTGTATTGCACTGTTGAGGAGAGCTTGCAAGTAAGCCTCACTGTACTGTGGAGGTGACGAATAAACTTTGATTAGAAGATTAATGCACCATTGATATCAGCTATCATAGTCAAGATAACGGTGACTGACTTGACCAGCACTCTCTTGCCATCATTGACATTGAGATGAACTTGCTCAAATGTGAAAATACAATATACATCACGATCCTAACTAATTAAAACTAAGCAACTGCGTTAACTCTGCATGATTTATCTTCACAATGAGAGGGGGTGCACCGTTCCTGGAGGTACTGCAATACCAGGTCGATGCGTGGAGTGGACGGAGCAAGCCCCTATTCCATCTCCCTATTCCAAAAATCAATTTAATATATGGTCCCCAGATAGGGGACGTATCAGATATTAAACTGATAAGAACAGATTTTTTTTTTTTTTTTTTGAAAAATAATTTTTTTTTCATTTCACATTCAAATACAAGTACAAATTCAGTGCATAACGTTGTACATAACATGGATTTACAAAAACAGTACCTTAACCGTATAAAAATAGCAAAACTCCTAAAAAAAGTGCTGTTCTGAGGAACCTGACCAGCTAAAAGGCCTACATTCAAGAGAAGCATGTAAACAATTGCCTCTAACAATCTCCCAAAGCTGATCTTTCAAAGGAATAAAAACTATTATAGAAATAAAAACATACACATATACCAAAGGGAACTCTGAATAAACCTCAGTGTATATCGAATATTTACAAAGCCTACATTTCAATTTACATGACAGAATAGAGTTATACATAGGCCTATATATAGGCTATAAAAAACGTTTACAAAGAAGGGTATATCCCTTTCCATCTATGTTTAACAGATGTGATGCCCCACTTATCTATTTCGATTTGTATTTTTTTCCAAATTTCTTGTTTTATAAATTTAACCAATCCCGTCCGTGACCACTTGAGGGTGTCATTGACCGCACCACATCTGGCCTCCCAAAGTTTGGTCTTGATAAGGGACACCAGAGTCACTAATTCTAATAATTGCACCTTTTCCACATGTTTTAGTTCAAATTTGGCTACCCCTTCATAATCAATGTTTTTTAAAATCCATTTTAATTTTCTTCCAAACTATTTGGGCAAAAGAGCATTCCCATAAAACATGGGGAATTGTTTCAATTGCGAAACAGTTGTCCCTGGGACAAAATTTATTCAGGGTCAAATTATGATACTATAATGTTGAACGGACCGGAAGACGTCTGTGTAAAACAAGCCAATTAAAATCTTTCAGTCTGTTGTCTAAACCTTTTAATTGTGCCCGTAGCCAGGTGGAAGGTGATATTGGTAATCGGTCTCTAGGACAACAATTTTCTATCAATTTCACATATAGCAGTCTGTGGTTGATTACATTTTCTTTTACTTTGCAGACAGGGTTTTTCCTTGCCCATTCAACTATTTTCTTAAAATGTAATGGGATAATTTCAGCTTTTGGCTTACTATTATCCCACTCCACCATAAACCTTAACGGTATGGACAGCCAGAATTTGATTAATATATGACATTTGGGTACAGAAGACGACAAAAGACAACAAACGTTTGAGTAGAACAACGCATCTAGTTTGAGAGGAATATGAGGGAAATCCCTTCCACCAGCCTCTATAGGCTGGTACATCCGATCTCTCCGGATGTACTCATATCCCTCCCAAAAGAAATTAAACAGTACACGTATGAACATTTTCCTTAGAGACACCGGCATGGGAAACACATATGCAAGGTGGAGTATGTTTTGTCATGTAAAATACCATTATTAATTTTCCAATATCCTTTTCCAAATGCAATTGTTTTTAATTCTACTTTCACAGACAGGCAACTGTGGTCAGAATAAAAAACCGGAGTGACGCGTGCAGAGGACACACCGAGTCCACGCGGAACAAACACATAATCTATGCGGCTCCTCGCGCCCCTGCTGTTTCCCCAGGTGAAACCGGGATCATTTGCATGCGCCACTCTATAAGTATCAACCAAATTATATTTCTCTATTAGCGATTTTTTACAAGATGCCCGCCCAGATTACCCCGGTCATATGATACATTAAAATCTCCCCCCATTATAACCTGTCTGTTTGTCATAAAAATAGCGTCTAGGTTGTTCAGCATTTCCCTCCTTTCCTTGGGTGTCGATGGTGCATATACATTAATTAGCCGAAGACATTTGCCCCTCCAATCAATATCTACTATTAAAACCCTCCCGTGTACTGCCGAAAAACTTCCCCACTATTTTTAAATCCCTATTTCCACATAGAACACCAACCCCTGTAGAATGCACCCGCCAACACTCCACCTTGACTCTCTCTGAACCCATTCCCTCGTAAATCTCTCCACATCATTTTGATCTTTTAAATGTACTTCTTGTAAAAAAAAACACACAGAGAAGCAAATGGAGGACAAATGGGAAAAACTGTCGCCCTTTTAACGGGGTTCCTAAGCCCTCTAGCGTTTATGCTAGCTATGTTCAAAAGGGACGACATGGGGAAAGGAGGGAAGCAGACAACTATCTAAATATGACATGAATTTCCAGACTCACTTTAAGTACAGTTCCTCGTTAGGAGGCCTGTCTGGGAAACGGTGGTCCCCAGGGGGAGGACTGTCCACAAAGATAGGGGTCGGGAAAACACTTTCCTCCTCAGTCAGTGTGGGTGCTGGAACACCGCTGGGTGCCAGACCGCTGCTGTCGGTGGAGCTCGCGCCTGACAGGGAAAGCAGTCTCCTCTGCGCTGCCCGGGTTTCTCGCGCTTTTCTCCTCAAACTACCCGCTTGCAAAACAACTGAAACGATTCCCCCCCCAATGGCGGACTTCTCCGTCGCCTCCATGCGGATGAGTGAGGAAACAGGGCTCATCTGCTTTCTCTTGACAGACCACTTCCTCCCCTCTCCCACAGTGGTCCAGCTCTCCGGAGCAGAGGGCGCGGTGGGCTCTCCTGTAGCCTCCTCCATTTGCTTGCCCCAACTCCTGTCCCCCGCTCCGTTCTCCTCATGAGGTGATGATGGTGCCTCACTGCCGCTCCCCTCAGACTCTCGCAGTTCTCTCTCCATCACTAGCTCCTCCACGACCTCCTCAATAGCGCGTAGCTCTATAACTTCTCCCTCATCTGCTCTTTACCCGCTCACCGCTCTGGCGTAAGAGGGGGCTGCCTTTGAGCAGTGACGGATCAGGTGCTCCTCTGAGCTGCACAGACTGCAGCGCTTAGGCACGGTGCAATCCCTCATTACATGGCCGAGGGTCCCACAGTTTCTGCACCTTGTCTGGGTGCAGGCATCAGCGAGGTGCCCGTATGTGCTGCACTTCCTGCAGAAGCGAAGCTGCCCAGCATACATGAGGTAGCCCCTGTCTGCACCGATTGAAAAAGACGCGGGAGGATGGAGGTAGCCATCATGGCCGCTCTCGTACTCCTTTAGCAGCACGCGAAACTGCCTCTTCCCTGTCCAGATGCCTAGGGCGTCCTTAATATCTCTCACTCCTGGCAAGATGGTCACGTACAGGCTGAGGTAGCACACTAGTGTTTCTTCAGTGACCCAGGGGTTGAACATGTGCACGGTTAGCACCCTCAGTGCCTGCACAGGGACTCAACTTGAAAACTACTGAGGGTGGGTGCTGTCGCGTTCGTTCAGAAGAGCCCTCTCACCTCCTCCAGCCTGGTGATGGTGTAGAAAGACATCATAGAACTTCTCGGGTGTGTTTTGTTGCAGACAGTGCACATCATCTGCTGTCAGCCGTAGAGGTCCAAAAATAACTTATTTTCCAAAACGAAATCTCTCCATCAAACATTATTTTCCAGTCCATTGAAAACGCAGTGTTCTTCAGTCCAGCTGCTACCGACTGTGAAGTGGCAGATGACGACATCACTCCACCTTCAGGATCGCCTGGGTACTGCACTCGATCTTGATCTTAGCCAAAAGGCGAAAAGCTATATAGCAATGCTTTCAGCAGGAAGGGGCCGACACTTCAAATTCAACGATGGTTAAACCAAAATGAGCTCGGTAAGCTTTCCGCCAAATAACAAAGATAATGCTTTTAGAAAATGGTGGCATAGAATGGGAGTTGATCAATGTTGGGAATAACCACATTTGACTGTTACAAAGAAACAAGTTGTTAGGTTCTAAAGTCACATGGTGATCCGCCCTCCAATCGGAGCATTGTTAAATTAAAACCAGATTAACAGCTCAATTAGAATAATAATCTATCACGGGTGGGGGGGGGGGACAATTTGGAGATAATAATATTGACATAACATTTGATCTTGTATTAAATATATCTGGTAGCATTGCTGCCACAACGGAACTGAAGCAATTGTCCACTTGGTGGAGTTCCACCAACCTTTGCTTTTTCCAATCTGTCCTGTGTGGTACATCAAACTGCATTTTAATGTTGAACCACTTGACTTCAATACATCATCAATGCAAATAATGTGAACAATAAAAATAGCCTAAGTCTTTTTATTATTAAAATCTATAATTTAACAGATTCTCTGTGTTCGTATTCCATATTAACCATTCTCCATTTGTGATCTTCTGTGTTCATATGCCATATTAATCACTCTCCATTTCTGATTTTCTGTGTTCGTATTACCTATTATCCTCTCAGGGTTTTGTTTATATTATGATAGCATCCAATAATAGAGCATCAATCTCCCTTTGGTTCACTGGAACAAATGTTCATGAATAACTGAACGTTTGTCCTTTCTAAAGTCCAGTCCAGTGGCCTGCCTGTTGGTAATGCTGCAATGATGGATCGTATTCCATCTCAGTGGTTGGACTGAAGAGACACACTGACTGCACCCTGTCTGTCTGTCTGTCTGTACCCTGTCTTCCAGTACCCTGTTTGTGTCAGTCTGTACCCAGTCTGTCGGTCAGTCGGTACCCTCGGTCTTACTGCCATGTGAGGAAGGCTGTCAGTTCATCCCTTGCATGCGTTGAGTGAACCCATGCATAGCATGCAAAGACTGTGCACTGAACCAGGGAAGGGTTCAAACCACCAGGACCACAAGCCTGTGTCTGACTGACCCCTGAACCTTGACCTGGTGACCTTGTTGCCTGACCAATGGGGAGACACACCAACCTTGGGTGCCGGAGATGTGGCGGCCTGCAATAGTACATCCAGGTCCATATGGAGCAGGTTAATAACCCCTGCTGGGGCCAAACACTGCCACACACACACACACAGGAAAGAGATAAGTACTGGGATTACTGGGAAATGTTACTAGGAAGGTCTTGGAGATGACTGGCGAGGTGTTACCGGTTGTAATGGTTGCAGAGATATGGATAGGCAGATGAAAAGGTAGGTGGAGGATGGATGAAGAGGGTGATGAGGGTGATGAGAAAGGAGAGGATGGATGAAGAGGGTGATGAGGGTGAGGAGAAAGGAGAAGATGGATGAAGAGGGTGATGGACTTACCAGAGAATGAGAGGAGGTGAGATTGTTAGAAAGGGGTGGCTGGAGTGATGAATGGATGGATGGGGAAAGAAAATAAAGAAAGGCAAGCAGAAAACAAGGGGGAGAGGAGGTTGGAGACCAGACCATCCCTAGGAAAACAAGGGGGAGAGGAGGTTGGAGACCAGACCATCCCTAGGAAAACAAGGGGGAGAGGAGGTTGGAGACCAGACCATCCCTAGGAAAACAAGGGGGAGAGGAGGTTGGAGACCAGACCATCCCTAGGAAAACAAGGGGGGAGAGGAGGTTGGAGTCAACGAAGGTCTGTGGCTGGGGCGAAACTGTAAGACAGGTAGAATCTAGACAACAGCACCACTTCCTCCTATTCAATTCTCAAGGTCCATTATAACTAAGTGAACCCAGTCAAAGGAGCATCACTTTGGTTTGCTTAAGTTTTATTTTGTTCCTCTACTGAGTAAATAACGTTGCATTGTAGTCCAGTGTCAGTCAATGCCATTTAAGATGAGGGAGGACGATTTTTATTTATTTATGAGCATGGCCTAATTTCTATTACAGCATATTGGATGACTGTCACTCATATTCCATTCACCCAGTTCAATGTAACTTCTATAGATTTAGGCTACTACATGATATTCACATTTTCCCTATACCCAGCATGAGGTTGCTACAACCGAGCCTATAAATGTAAGTTTGCAATGTTGGTGCACACTGGTCGAGAGAAAAATGTGAGGTGACAGACAGTGACACATTCTATACCGCCTTGCACACTCTTCAAATCAAATAAAATTGTATTTGTCACATACACGTGTTTAGCCGATGTTATTGCGGGTGAAGCAAAATGCTTGTGCTTCTAGCTCCGACAGTGCAGTAAAATCTAACAAGTAATATCTAACAATTTCACAACATATACCCAATACACACACATCTAAGTAGTTTTTCCCGGCTGTATGTAATGATATAAAACACTTTCTGAGCTAATCATGTAATATATAATACATTTTAAAAAAAATTGAGCAAAGTTTCCTAAGAGCTAGTCGGCGCCAGGTACATCCATCTCTTGCCTGCATCTAGCTGATATAGTGTGTAATCATTAGTCCAACAGTTGCATAGAAGAGTTTCCCATCGGACAAATTCAGGTATGTTTATCCCGTTTCGATTCCGTTTGCTTCCGTTTAAGAAAAAGGTTTTCAACAGAATCGGCGGAATGAATACACCCCTGATCACGCGTAAACACAGTTCACTTTCATAGCAGCCACGTTGTATTCCTTCTTGCGTCTATGCGATCTCCTCCTCTCACCTTTTCCTTTGCTTGTGGACACCAGCTGTATGTGACCAGAGGAAAAAACCTTTCCAAGCCAAACCATATCATAACCGCTACACACGGCCTACATTGTTGTCACCATATTAGCTAAAGTAATGTCATAGCTAATTATTAAAACCAAAAGCTTACCTTGACTTGGAAGAGTTCCAGTGTTGTGTTGGATAGTCATAGCCAGCTAGCTAACATAGCGTCCCTCTGTTTGAGCCGGGTGTTTGAGTAGTCTAAACTAGCTAGCTGCATTTGCTAGCTATGAAAGTGAAAGTGAAAAAAAATGACGAAATATCTCTCTCTCTCTCTCCTTCATTTTTGAAGAAATTAATTTGTTCAAAACTGTTCAACTATTGTATTTTTCTCTCTTTGAGTCAACTACTCACCACATTTCATGCACTGCAGTGCTAGCTAGCTGTAGCTTATGCTTTCAGTACTAGATTAATTATCTGATCCTTTGATTGGGTGGACAACATGTCAGTTCATGCTGCAAGAACTCTGATAGGTTAGAGGACATCCTCCGGAAGTTGTGATAATTACTGTGAAGTCTATGGAAGGGGGGTGAGAACCATGAGCCTCCTAGGTTTTGTATTGAAGTCAATGTACCCAGAGGAGGACGGAAGCTAGCTGTCCTCCGGCTACACCATGGTGCTACCCTGCAGAGTGCTGTTGAGGCTACTTTAGCCCTTCATTGCAAAACAGTGTATTTTAATCAATTATTTGGTGACGTGAATATATTTAGTATTGTTTTATCTAAAAAGGAAAACGTTTTAAATGTTTCACTATTTTTATTTTTATGAAATTGACTGAAGACGGTCCTCCCCTTCCTCCTCTGAGGAGCCTCCACTGTTTTAGTCATATCTGTAGTCGGTCTGAGCAGGCAGTGTTGGGTCAACGTTTGGTTCTGCAGTTGGTCAGTATGTGTGGAAGTATATCCAGACTTGCTCTGCTTCTGGTGCTGTGGGGTCTATTCACAGCTGTTGAAGGTAAGAGAGATATTGCATGATCTATTTAATTTGTACCCTAACCCTAAGTACAGGGTAACAATGAGTAATGACAGTACTTGTTACACTGTACTTACAGGAGTTAGACCTACACAGTAATAAGAACACTGTATTGTAAAGTGTAACCAAATTGTTCGCTACAGTTTTAATAGTCAATAAGAATAAACTGTCCTTTTCACTTCACTACCAGTAGCTACTAATGCTCAATCAAACCTATCTCATGAAACAATAGACTCACAATCTGTTTTCTTCCTGTTTACAGAGACTCAAGAGAAAACATTGGGAACAGGAGGAGCAGATGCCACTCTTCTCTTCCCAAACCAAACACTTACAGTGCATTCGGAAAGTATTCAGACCCATTGACTTTTTTCACATTTTGTTACATTACAGCCTTATTCTAAAATTGATTAAATATTTCCCCCCCCTCATCAATCTACACACAATACCCCATAAGACAAAACAAAAACAGGTTTTTAGAAATGTTTGCAAATGTATTTTTACTTCAGCCACACCAGAGTTGCTACACTTACCAATGAGTTCCAAACTGCCTCTGGAAGCAACTTCAGCACAAGAACTGTTCGTCGGGAGCTTCATGAAATGGGTTTCCATGGCCGAGCAGCCGTACACAAGCCTAAGATCACCATGTGCAATGCCAAGCGTTGGCTGTAGTGGTGTAAAGCTTGCCGCCATTGGACTCAGGAGCAGTGGAAACACGTTTTCTGGAGTGATGAATCACGCTTCACCATCTGGCAGTCTGACGGACGAATCTGGGTTTGGCGGATGCAAGGAGAACGCTAACTGTGCCAACTGTGAAGTTTGGTGGAGGAGGAATAATGGTCTGGGGTTGTTTTTCATGGTTCGGGCTCCTTAGTTCCAGTGAAGGGAAATCTTAACGCTACAGCATACAATTACATTCTAGACGATTCTGTGCTTCCAACTTTGGTGGCAACAGTTTGGGAAGGCCCTTTCCTGTTTCAGCATGACAATTCCCCCGTGCACAAAGTGAGGTCCATACAGAAATGGTTTGTCGAGATCGGTGTGGAAGAACTTGACTGGCCTGCACTGAGCCCTGACTTCAACCCCATCGAACACCTTTGGGATGAATTGGAACGCCGACTGCGAGCCAGGCCTAATCGCCCAAAATCAATGTCCGACCTCATTAATGCTCTTGTAGCTGAATGGAAGAAAATCCCAGCAGCAATGTTCCAACATCTAGTGGAAAGCCTTCCCAGAAGGGTGGAGGCTGTTATAGCAGCAAAGGCGGGATCAACTCCATATTAATGTCACACCCTGATCTGTTTCACCTGTCTTTGTGATTGTCTCCACCCCCCTCCAGGTGTCGCCCATCTTCCCCATTATCCCCAGTGTATTTATACCTGTGTTCTCTGTTTGTCTGTTGCCAGTTCGTTTTGTGTCGTCAAGCCTACCAGCGGTTTTCTCCTTGCGCAAGTTCCTGTTTTCAAGTTTTCCCGGTTTTGACCATTCTGCCTGCCCTGAACCTGAGATTGCCTGCCGTTCTGTACCTTTTGGACTCTGATCTGGATTACTGACCCCTGCCTGCCCCTGACCTGTCGTTTGCCTGCGCCTTGTTTTTGTTATAAACGTTTTGTTACTTCAACACTGTCTGCATCTGGGTCTTCTGAAACATGATAATTAATGCCCATGGTATTGGAATGAGATGTTCGACGAGCAGGTGTCCACATACTTTTGGTCATGTATTGTAAGTGTTTGGAGTTGTTCCAGGTTATCAATAGGCTATATAATTTCCCCCCAAAATATATAAACATTGATTATTATAAATGTAGGGCCTATAGGTTTGTCTCATCTTTCAAAAGAATGCAATATAGACAACGTTATTATGGAACGTTTAACAGGTTTTTATTTTAACTGGGCCTATAACAAATACATACTGCTTTAACAACTACTTACCCGTTGAGCAGTGGATGGAGTTCTCTGTATGGTGCAAAACCTAATCTGCTACACTGACTATAAAATCCGTGTTTAAACTGAACAGACCGGGTGTGATATGTTCCGCCTCTTCATGAGTGACGTCAGATGCATGAGCGCTGCAAAACTACTGTATCAAACCCGTTTCTCTACGACCCCTCTCCCTAAAATTATATTTAGGCGACCCCTAGTGGCAATTGTTTGTAACTTTTGTTGGTCTCTTGAGTAGCTGAAGAATCAAAGACGATTCACTTTTAAAGCATTACCAGCAGAAAATGTATGACACGTTAAATAAAAACGTACATTACAACATTGTTTGAACATTTTATTTATAAAAACACACACACAACCAAGTACATTACAACATTGTGTATCTTACAGCATTTTATTTATAAAAAGTGAAGAAAGAAAACACACACACCATGAAAGTAGTCTACATGATGACATTGTGTAGGTTATAATATTATAACACACACCATGAAAGTAGTCTACATGATGACATTGTGTAGGTTATAATATTATAACACACACCATGAAAGTAGTCTACATGATGACATTGTGTAGGTTATAATATTATAACACACACCATGAAAGTAGTCTACATGATGACATTGTGTAGGTTATAATATTATAACACACACCATGAAAGTAGTCTACATGATGACATTGTGTAGGTTATAATATTATAACACACACCATGAAAGTAGTCTACATGATGACATTGTGTAGGTTATAATATTATAACACACCATGAAAGTAGTCTACATGATGACATTGTGTAGGTTATAATATTATAACACACACCATGAAAGTAGTCTACATGATGACATTGTGTAGGTTATAATATTATAACACACACCATGAAAGTAGTCTACATGATGACATTGTGTAGATTATAATATTATAACACACACCATGAAAGTAGTCTACATGATGACATTGTGTAGGTTATAATATTACAACATTTGATTCATATTAAAGGGAAGAACAAAACAACACACACAAGTCTAGTGTGGATTTATCATGTTTCATCATTAACCAACTGCTAAATATATTTACATACATACATACTGTATTTACACATACAATAACCAGCAGGCCTATCTACAGTGGGGAAAAAAAGTATTTAGTCAGCCACCAATTGTGCAAGTTCTCCCACTTAAAAATATGAGAGAGGCCTGTAAATTTCATCATAGGTACACGTCAACTATGACAGACAAATTGAGATTATTTTTTTGTTGCAAATTATGGTGGAAAATAAGTATTTGGTCACCTACAAACAAGCAAGATTTCTGGCTCTTACAGACCTGTAACTTCTTCTTTAAGAGGCTCCTCTGTCCTCCACTCGTTACCTGTATTAATGGCACCTGTTTGAACTTGTTATCAGTATAAAAGACACCTGTCCACAACCTCAAACAGTCACACTCCAAACTCCACTATGGCCAAGACCAAAGAGCTGTCAAAGGACACCAGAAACAAAATTGTAGACCTGCACCAAGCTGGGAAGACTGAATCTGCAATAGGTAAGCAGCTTGGTTTGAAGAAATCAACTGTGGGAGCAATTGATTAGGAAATGGAAGACATACAAGACCACTGATAATCTCCCTCGATATGGGGCTCCACGCAAGATCTCACCCCGTGGGGGTCAAAATGATCACAAGAACGGGTGAGCAAAAATCCCAGAACCACACGGGGGACCTAGTGAATGACCTGCAGAGAGCTGGGACCAAAGTAACAAAGCCTACCATCAGTAACACATACGCCGCCAGGGACTTAAATCCTGCAGTGCCAGACGTGTCCCCCTGCTTAAGCCAGTACATGTCCAGGCCCATCTGACGTTTGCTAGAGTGCATTTGGATGATCCAGAAGAGGATTGGGAGAATGTCATATGGTCAGATGAAACCAAAATATAACTTTTTGGTAAAAACTCAACTCGTCGTGTTTGGAGGACAAATAATGCTGAGTTGCATCCAAAGAACACCATACCTACTGTGAAGCATGGGGTTGGAAACATCATGCTTTGGGGCTGTTTTTCTGCAAAGGGACCAGGACGACTGATCCGTGTAAAGGAAAGAATGAATGGGGCCATGTATCGTGAGATTTTGAGTGAAAACCTCCTTCCATCAGCAAGGGCATTGAAGATGAAACATGGCTGGGTCTTTCAGCATGACAATGATCCCAAACACACCGCCCGGGCAACGAAGGAGTGGCTTCGTAAGAAGCATTTCAAGGTCCTGGAGTGGCCTAGCCAGTCTCCAGATCTCAACCCCATAGAAAATCTTTGGAGGGGAGTTGAAAGTCTGTGTTGCCCAGCGACAGCCCCAAAACATCACTGCTCTAGAGGAGATCTGCATGGAGGAATGGGCCAAAATACCAGCAACAGTGTGTGAAAACCTTGTGAAGACTTACAGAAAACGTTTGACTGTCATTGCCAACAAAGGGTATATAACAAAGTATTGAGAAACTTTTGTTATTGACCAAATACGTATTTTCCACCATAATTTGCAAATAAATTCATTAAAAATCCTACAATGTGATTTTCTGGATTTTCTTTTCTCATTTTGTCTGTAATAGTTGACGTGTACCTATGATGAAAATTACAGGCCTCTCATCTTTTTAAGTGGGAGAACTTGCACAATTGGTGGCTGACTAAATACTTTTTTTCCCCCACTGTACATATTCTCCAGGGATTACATTTGATGCTGAAAAACAATTCAGTGTGTTCTACTCTATTCCTTACCTACAGTAAGTACAAACACTGTTTACTTGATCATAAACCCTACTGTTAATTAGAATATGTGTCTTACTGTTAGATTAGACCTCTAGATTTCAGGGTCATCATGTTGAGGGTTGACTGTTGATAGTTCTTCCTGCTCTCTGTCCTGGGCTGTGGGATTTGGGATAAAGATTGTTTTTGTAAGTTTGACAATCAATGTCAAATTAATACTGTATTTTCTCTTTGTCATCTGGACAGTAAAACTTACCTTCATTTTATTTCTCAGTTTGCACCACCACAATGCCACAGCTCCACAGCACGCAACAATGAAATACAGTGAACCCATCACTGCACCAATTACTGTTCGCTTACCTGAGAAAGATGACAAGATGAGAATGGTACAATTCACAGATAAGAGTGTCAGAGATTAGTTGTGGTCATTAGATTAATGATCTACCACTGTCCTGTCACCATCAGTGACCTCAGGTAGACCTAGCACAGAAAATACAGAAACAGTACTTCAGAATGACACCAGCATGTTGACTGTTACTGTAGGCATGTACAGAACCATTTCCTCACCAGCAAATGGAGCTTGAGTTCTAGCTGGAATAACCATGGATATGTTCTTGGTGACACCTCCAGAGAACAGTGAAACCATGCAGCCAACCCTGGTGTCTTTGTCAGGTAGACTGAATGGGCTGCCAGCATGGAAGTTATGGTGACACTGACGTTCCATTGAGATGGGTGACTTGGCCATTGTGGAATGTTCTAGAGATTTCTGTGTCTTCCCAGGTCACTATAGGAGCAGGTCGTCCAGTAGCAGAACAGGACAGAGTGAGCTGTGACTGTTGTTGGTTTGTGTGATGAGGAGTGAGGGTCCATACAGCTCTATAGGACAACAACAGACACAGATCACAGTGAATGTAAATACTATAATGTTTTCATGTACATGATTTACTAAATGATTCCATTTACATGATTTACTAAATGATTCCATTTTGATAAATTGTTGC